>NC_134904.1:23847073-23852073 GCF_041734735.1 Babylonia areolata | reverse complement strand
GCAGTCCGCACCCAAACGGACTCACAGACTGGTTCGAGGTGTCATCTGGAGTGAGACAAGGGTGTGTTTATCACCGTTACTTTTCTCATATACATGGATAAAATCACAAAAGAAGCAAACCCCAACCCAGAAGATCTGAATGAGATGCTGTTCGCAGATGACCAAAGCTGGCACATGAGAAAGAAGAACAACTTCAAGAGCACACAGACAGACTGAACACACAGTGTGAGGAGCTCAACATGAAGATCAGATCAGCAAAACCGAGACGATGAAGGTCAGCAGAACACTGGCAACCTAACATCAACGTCAACGGAATTCCGCTGAAACAAGTCAGCGAGTTCAAGTATCTCGGCAGTATTTTCTCGGAAGATGGACGTCTCAACAGAGAGATTGAGACGAGAGTTACAGAAGGCTAACAGCGTCAGCTACCAGCTTGCCCCACTCCTCAAACATCCCAACATCCCCATTGAGACCAAAGCCAAACTCATTACTCCATCTTCATCCCCACCTTGACCTACCAGTGCCAGACATGGACCCTGACAAAAAGTCTGGAACGCAAAATAACCACTTGCGAGATGCGATGTCTGAGGAGAGCCGTCAACAGACCAGACGGGGACATGATCAGAAACACCAGGATCAGAGAAATGGTGGGAAACACCTGTCCTCCACCATATCCAAAGGCAAACGATCAGATGGTTTGGACATCTAACACGTATGGCACCTCACCAGATGGCCAGTAAAGCGTAAAAAAAAAGGATTTCAGGATAAAAGGCAAGGGAAAGCCAAAGGGAAGACCGGGTTTGAGGGTGTGAAGAAACCCTGAAGACCCACAACTTCCACCCAACGGGGGCTTCCAGTTGCCAGGGCCCGTCCCCTTTTCTCCCTGACGCCCTGAGGTTTAAAAGGGACGGATAAAGTAAAAAGTAAGAAAGTAAGTGTTATTAGAGTTTTTATTTTTACTATCAATTATGTATGATTATTATTGTATTTGATGAAGGTTGAAAAAATGATGTTACATTATTCTTCTACTTTTTTTTTTATTAAATATTAATAATAAAAAATGATAGAAATAAGAAAAATAAAGAAAACGAAAAAAAAAAAATTAATTCATTTCATATCATCATTTTTATATAAAAACATCTAAAATATTCATTTTGTTGTTTTTGTTACTGGTTTGTTGTTATTATTTTAAGGATTTATAAAAAAAAAAAATAATAATAAAAATTTAAAAAAAAAAAACAATAATTTATTTAAAAGAATATATTATCATCATATCTTTATCATCATAAACTATATTTTAATAAAAACATACAAAGCAACAACAAAAAATTTATTATTTTATAATTTTTGATGTTTATTTTATTATTTCATTATTTTCTTTTTTTTTTTAATTTTTATTAAAAATTTAAAAATAAAAAAATAAATAATAATAATAATAATAATGATATAAATATTGTAATAATTATTTTTGTTTCCTATTCCTGTTGTATAATTACTCGTTGATTATGTTTATTTACTATCATCTTTGATGATGAGGATGATTTGATGGTGATTATTATTATTAATTATCACTTATAATGTTTATTACTATTATTATTATGATGGTTGATCATTATTTTTCTTTAATTCATTTATTTTTTTTTATTATATGACAATAATGCTCTCTCCTCCTCTATAATATAAAATATGCATTATATTATGATTAAAATTATTCTTATAGTTGAGATTGTTTTAAGATGATGATGATGAGGAGGAGGCGGATTATAATTATTTTTAATACATATTCTAATAAATTTCACCATAATCATCATAGGATAATAAACTAATTAATATATAATAATAATTATAATTATCATAACTAAAATAATTAAATAATAATAAATTATTATTAATATTCATTATTACCATTATATCATATTATGATTAGATTATATATTATATGATGATTTGAAGATTTTTATTTTATTATTTATTTATATGATATGATAAAAATAATATTGATATTTAAACATTAATATTAATGAAATATATATTCAGCATAATTAGAATTAATATTATTAATAATAATTAGATATTATTACTATTTACTATTATTATTTTTATTATTATAATTCATAAGCTAATAACCTCTCTTCTTCCTCCTCATGATCAATATTAATTGATTATTTATTATTTAAATCCATCTCATTTCTTACAATATTATTATTATTACTTATAATTATTGCTGTTGTTTGGTTGTTGTTTTTGTATATCATCATCAATTTTGATGATGATGAGATAATGTGCTGATTATTTTCTTTACTTTTATTATTATTATTACGATGGTGGATGGTATGAATATTTTTATGTTATATGATAATAATAATAATAAGAATCATATCATCATCTCATCGTCTCATCATCCATCATCATATACATCACCTATCATAATATTTATTAATTATTATTCATACTACTACTACTAATATTTATTGATATTTGTGATGATATTACTGTCGATGGTATTTTTATTTCCTTTAAAGTATTTATTATTGATATTTTGATGTTGATGTGAAGATGATTGATGATGATGATGATGATTGATTTCTTTTATTGATGATGATGATGGATATTATTTATTATTAATGTTATCATTCTTATTATTATTATCATCTTCATATTTATATATTAGCATTGTTATTATAATCAGCTAGTTTAGTATTAGCTAGTAGTGTAGTATTAGTAAGTAGTAGTATTAGTTATTAGTAGTTCGTGCCTATAAATATGATGATTATGATGATTGTATATAATAAACTAGAATTAATAAATAACAATCATCATCTTTTCTCATTAATCATTATGTATTAATTACTATCACGTTGTTTTATTATATATGATTATAAAATGTTCATGATTACGCCGCTGGATGATGTTGATGATGATTATTTATAATATATTATATATATATATATATATAGTTATATATACTCATATATATATATAATAATCATTCACATCATATCATAATCATAAATTTAATATTATTATTAATTATTATTGTTCTTCTTTGTTATTCGTATTCTTCATTATTATTTTTGCTTTATAATTAATATTGTAGTGTATCCTCCGGTCTGAGGTTTGTGTTTCATCTGTCGGCGACGACATTTTATGTAGTAGGTGACGAGGTGGTGAACGGGTTGGACGTGTCATGCAACCAGGTCGACTCGAACCACACTCACGGTCCAATCTCGCATTCAATTTTTTATTAGTTTCATACCCCCCCAAAATGTAGCATAAACAAAACACACCAAAAAACAAAAAATGAAGAAAAGAAAAAAAAACGAGCAAAATTACTAGCAATGAAACAAAAGGGTATTCCATGCCACGTGATCATGGCCACGTGATCAAGGTAAATATTACCATGTCCAAATGGATCATGGCCAACACATTATGATACAAGAAAAAATTACATGTTACATGATCATGTGCAGAATTATTAGATGATTTAAACAAAATATCACCATAGTCGCATGATCAGTGGCAAAAAAATAGAACAAAAAACAAAAGCATCATCATGTCACACATGATCATGGTGAATTACAATCAATGAACACAAAACAATATCTGCCATGTAACTGGAGATTGGCAATTGATGCGTATGAAGTAAAGGGGCGATGGCACTTGTTTGCGTCGTGTTCTTAAAGTCGCGAGGTTTGACGCATTGTTCAACCTGGCTTATACCTCCATGCTTATACTTATTAACGTGTAGAATATAAATATCTAATTATGTATTGAACCGGTTCGGTTTCAGTTAACATTATCGGCGCTCTGTCAAGACAATAAATTCGGAATGTATGGAGAGCAAAGATGATGGCAAAATTGAACATATGTCTTGAAGTGAAAAAGACGGTATGAAATACATTTTTCTCCTTAGACGCTCGATTTAGCGTGGGATATAAATAATAATCATAATGATAACAATGGATTATAAATTTTTATCTATGATTATGTAAAACTTTGTTATAATATGTGTAACCACACTGAATCCACGTTACCCTAACACAGGTGTTTGATTTACTGGATTTATAATAATGATAGTAATCATGCCATCCTTATCCAATGCAATGTATTCAAACAAAGCCCCTGTGCAAATTATGTATTATATTAATGATTACCTAAAACCGTGTGACATGTAACTTGGAACCCAAAATACCTAAATGGAACTTCTCCACCCTGGATGATTTTATTTTACAGATACACTTCAGGAACTCCATTTTCACATCAATTTTTCCCCAGTGTTTAACTGTTTATAGTACTACTGTTCATCTTGTTATATCACTTGACAAACGTTTTCTTCTTTATCTGAAGAATTTGTGATCAAAACACCGGATTCTTTGTATCTTTCTATTCGATCAATCAGAGTGAACAAATATATAGGATTCCAGAACAAATGTAATAAAAGTAAGACTATGAGAAAAAAATAAAACAATAACAACACAATAACAACAAACAACAAATAAAAATAAGGAATTTTATAATCTGCGTAAAGCAGAACCCAAGAACATGTGTTCCGTGTCCGAATGTGACAACTGACTTGATCTCAAGCACTACTGAACGTGAAATGCTTCAAATTTAATTACTTTTAAGAATTCATTCACAATCACATGTAGTTGTGTTTTTCAGAATTATGTAAAGTGTTATGTAAAATGTGGCTGTTCTAATCAAATTTTGTTAAAATAATAAGTGCGTAGGGACTGACGTGTTTCGGATACAACGAATTTTTTAATTCCACACTTCGTCTGTCTTGTGAACTGGATTTCGTGATAAAACTTAAGCCAGAATCAAGGTAATTTTAGGGGGCGATTTTCTACTTTGAACTTTGCTGTTTGGAACTTTTTGATGCAACAAGTCTTCAACTGAAAGCAGTTTTATCGAACTACATGCGTTGACTTGGTTCGAAATCTTACGCCAGTATCCGAATATTTCCGCATCTCGGCATGTGTCAGAAACAGTGGATTGTG
>NC_134904.1:23609573-23839573 GCF_041734735.1 Babylonia areolata | reverse complement strand
CATTACTATTATCATCATTATATTCATATTGTGATTGTGATTAATAATATATTTTTTTTTTTTATAATTTTTTTATCATGATTTTTTTTAATATAATAATAATAATAATTATTATTATTATTATTATTATTATTGTTATTATTATCATCATCATCATCATTATTGTTATTATTATTATTATCATTACAACTATTATATTATGATGATGACACTGTTGATATAATAATAGTAATAATAATAATCATCATCATCATCATCATCATTATCATCATCATCATCATATCTATTATTATTATTATTCTTATTATTATTATTATTACTGCTGCTACTACTACTACTACTACTACTATATTATGAATATGATTATGATTATTACTGTGATGGTATTATTATTATCTTTAATATAATTATTATTGATATGATGATGATGATGATGATGATGATTATTATTATTATTTCTTTTATATGATGATGATGATCATCATCATCATCATCGTAGTCATAATCATATATTATTATTATTGTTATAATTCTTTTTTATTATTATTATTATCATCTTCATTATTATTATTATCATTGTTATTATAATCAGTAGTAGTAGTAGTAGTAGTAGTACATATGATGATTATGATGTCTTGTTCTTCTTATTATTGCTATTATTACTATTGTAGTGTGTCCTCCCGCGTCCTGAGGTTTGTGGTTCATCCTGTCGGCGACGACATTTTATGGAGTGGGACGAGGTGGTGAAGGGGTTGTCGTGTCATGCACCCATGTAGACTCGAACCACACTCACGTCCAATTCTCCATTCAATTTTTTTTTTTATTCAGTTTCATACCAAAATGTAGCAAAAGAAGACACACCAAAAAAAAAAAAAAAAAAAAAAAAAAAAAAAAAAAACACCCTGAAAGAAAAGAAACAAAACGAGCAAAATTAATAGCAATGATCCCCAATCCCACGGCTTTCATACAGTACCAATGGGATGAATGGCTGTGGGTTAAACAGTCACTAACTGTATGCAGTCTGGCTTTAGGGCGACACCAGGCTGACGGACTCCACACAGATTGCCCTTTCCTGATAAGAGGCTCTGTCAGGGTGACCGAATATTTTCCCTCACCACATAGAACACCCTTCTATGGATACTAAAAAAAAAACCCTGTCTCGCGTGCACCTCGGGGATCCGCTGCATAGCACGAGACATAAATTCAGATCCCCCAAACCCCAAAACAGGCGTGGCAAAAGAGGTGGGAAAAGATTGTGCTTTGGTAGCAGAATGACAAAAGCAGAGCGGCTGTCAAAGAAATTCTTTAGAATCGGCAGTTGGAATTGTTCCATCGCAAGAATGAGAATCTCAACAATTGAGAAATTGGCATATGATTTTGACATTCTATGTCTCCAAGAGACCAGGACAAGTGCAGACAGACCAATACATTTTGAGAATTTCACAGTCTTTCAAAGGAATGAAGGAAGAGGGGTAGCAATCATACTGAACAAAACCTAAAAAAACAAAGTTTCCACCATTAAATCTAGAGAAATGGTGTAGCAACTCATGTGAATTATTGGGGGTGCGTCTTTGAAAAACCTGACGGAGTTAACAAAAGCATCGTGCTCATCAATGCCTATGTTCACCCAGGAACCAGCACAACAAAAGAGGATTGGGCCTATCAAAACAGTTTTCCACAATGGACAGGTGAGGACTGGACACAACAACTCTTAAAACCCATACCAAAACCAGGAAAGGACCATCGTCAGGTAAGCGGCTACCGGATCCTAACCATGCAAAATATTGCTGGGAAAGCTCATGGAACGCATGATAGCCAGGAAACTTGCAAGGGATCTTGAACACAGGCACATTCTCCCTTCAATCAAGGTGGTTACAGAACAGGCAAGTCCCAATGGGAAAATGCCAGCTGCTTTTGCATATGAGGTGTATGAAGGATTCAAAGAAAAGAAGAAACACTAGCAGTAGCAATTGACCTTGAAGATGCCTACAATAAAGTCCAGTTTGCGCACCTCATGGAGCTGCTACTAAGTTATGGAGTAAGTTTGACACTGACAAGATGGATAGCAGCAGCGCTTCAGGAAAGAACCGTCGTCCTACGCCTCGGAGATTGGATGTCTGCACCTTCTAAACTATCCATGGGACTGCCACAAGGGTCTCCGCTCTCTCCTGTCCTCTACAATGTCTACACGAAGGGCCTTGCAGACTTAAACAACAATGGAATTGCTCGGGTGCTTACCCTTGCGGATGATGGCCTGGTCTTCAAAACTTCGAAAGATGCTCAGGAGAGAACTAAAGCCGTCCAGAAACAACTAAACAATATTGCTCAATGGTGCAAAGACACAGGATCTTCCATCAATCCAGCGAAAGCCCAAACGTTGCTGTGCACCCTCAACAACAAAACCGCGAGCAAATCACCACCTTCTGTGTCATTCGATGGGATTCAAATTGAGAAAACTGAATGCCTACGCTACCTAGGAACACACTTCGACAGGATGCTGACCTTCAGAAAACATACGGAAAATACTGTTCTCAAATGCAAAAAGGGCCTTTCAGTCTTAAAAGCAATGGCAACTAAAGGAATTGAACAACGCCACCTCTTCCTGCTATACCAATCACTCGTCCTCAGTGTGATCGACTACGGACTTGGGCTAACAACACCGTCTCAAAGCAACCTCCTAAAATTAGAAAGAGTACAAAATGAAGCTATGAGGCTGATCCTTGGAACAACAAGAGACACGCCCACAGAAACCATGCGATACCTGCTTGACCCTTCCTTCAGTGCAGGCCAGAAACAAGTTAGAACAGGTCAAGACCTACTTCAAAGCATTAGAAAACCCTCAAAACACACTGCATGACGCAGTCAAAGAACCAAAAGGCAGCCGTCTAGGACGAGGAAGATCATGGATGGGACAAGCAGAAGACACAATCCAGCTAGTATGCCGACTACAAGACCTGAAAGAAACAAAAGAATGGGAGAAAAACCCCAAAAACCTCAACCATCTATTCAACACAGTCATTTCACCCACTCTAGGAAGACATTGTCGGGAATGGCCAGAGGGCAAAACTGATGCGGAAGTGAAGCTACTCATAGAAGAAAACAGTAAAGAAGAGGACATATACACAGATGGCTCAGTCACCAAAGACCAGTCTGTTTGGGGATTCACTGCGAAACAAAATGGGAAAACAATTTGGGAAGAGAATGCTGCCTACAAAGTCACAACCTCCAGCCTAACGATGGAAGCTGAAGCTGCGACACATGCCCTCCAGTGGCTATTGTCCATCCATACGCCCGGAAACCAACATGCCATGATTCTAACCGACTCAATGAACCTCATACAGAAAATTGAAAACGGAATGGGAAGCCCAGAGTGGCATAAGGCAATGCGCAACTTTCAGATTAAAAAACTCACATGGTCATACTGCCCGGGACATGCAGGTGTTAAGGGAAATGAGCGAGCTGACAGACTTGTGGGTAACGCAACACCAACGAGCGGCCTACATCTAGGAAAATCGGAAATCCTCAGAAAAATCAAAGAATACCAAAAAGAACAGGTACAAGGCCATCACACCATCGATCGCCTCAAAGAAATAAAAGCAGAGAGAGGGAGCGGCCGCAAGTCTAACATGAAAGGTAGAGCACGATGCTTTGCAAATCAAACAAATATCGGCATCATTTCCAAACCAACATTGCGCAAATTTCTTCAAAACGGAACAGAGTCTCTGTGGGCCTTTCCAAATACAATAGACTGAGCTAGACGCCACGTTTTTGGCATCAGAGATCTTTTCCCATCCCTCTTGCGGCCAGTCAGTGGCAGCCTCTGTGCGTGTGTGTATGTGTGTTTGTGTGGATGTGTGGGTCTGTGCTTTTGAGTGCTTTTGTGAATGCGCGAGAGTGTAAGTGTACACAAGTGTCAGGAGAGATCTGTGTACGTGTGTGTGTGTGTGAGAGAGAGAGAGAGGGGGGTGGGAGTGCGGGGGGAGGTGGGGTAGAGGATGAGGTATGTGAGTATATGCATGCCTACACTGTGGGAGCAACAGGATATTGGAACGTATATATATTATATATATATATATATATATATATATATATATATATATATATCTTTGTATATATGTGTGTGGGGTTGGGGGTGGGAGATATGGGCGTATGTGTGTGTGCTTGTACAAGTAAGTGTTCATCTCTGTGAGAGTGTGTTTGTGTGTGTGTGTGTGTGTGTGTGCCGTGGAAGCTGCGATACGTAGACTAGAAATGAGTGTGTGGAGGAGGGGGGTAGAGGAGGTGCAAGGTAATGTGTGTGTGTGTGTGTGTGTGTGTGTGTTGGAGCTCATGTACGTTTATATGTATTTGACTGTGCTTTCATATCTGTGAAACTGCATGTTTGGTGCATTTCTGTTGTGCATGTGTGGGTGTGTGTGTGAATGTGTGTCTTCATGTTTTACATTTATTCGCTTATTTATCACCATTGTTGTCTTATTTATTTATTTATTTATTTATTTATTTTTAATTATTATCATTTTATTAGTATTACTATTATTATTACTACTACCTTTTTCTATATTATAATTATTATTCATTTATTTATTAATTTATGTAAGCTTATCTATTATTTATTACCCCGTTTGTTTTGTTTTGTTGTTGTTGTTGTTGTTTTCTCAAGGCCTGACTAAGCGCGTTGGGTTACGCTGCTGGTCAGGCATCTGCTTGGCAGATGTGGTGTAGCGTATATGGTTTGTCCGAACGCAGTGACGCCTCCTTGAGCAAATGAAACTGAAATAGCAATGAAACAAAAGGGTATACCATGTCCACGTGATCATGGCAAATTAATGTTGACTAAACAAAGGAAATTATTACCATGTCCACATGATCATGGCAACACATTATGAAACAAGAACAAAATCTACCATGTTCACATGATCATGGCAAATTAATAGTGATTAAACAAATATCACCATGTCCGCATGATCATGGCAAAATAATAGAAAAACAAAACAACAGCATCAGCCATGTCCACATGATCATGGTGAATTAATATCAATGAAACAAAACAATATCTGCCATGTAACTGGAGATGGCACTTGTTGCGTCCTGATGTGATTGGAGATGGCACTTGTTGCGTCGTATTCTCTAAAGTCGCGAGGTTTGATGCGACGTCCTTCTTTGTGTGGAGTCAGGAAACCAGTAGGCGGTATGGCCAGTACTAACCCTTCAACCACCTTGTACAGAAAAGTTAGGCGTAGATCACTTCTACGTTTCTGTAGCGTTTCTGACACATGACACCCTCGGCCCGGTGTGTACCCTCAGATTCAGTCCAAACAATACTATTATTCACAAAATAATAAATATAAAATTTTCTGAAACTCTAACCTAAAGCAAAAAAATTTAAAAAAATTCTTACCAACTAGGCCAAGTTAGGTTGGTATACAAGAATAAAGAAAGATATTCCTACACTTCTAATGGCGGGGAAATTAACAAAGGACGCTTACCACCCCTCATTAATTAGTTCCAGACATTCCCAGACAGTATTCAACTTGGGCCCCCGATAGCTCTGAGGTGTGAGCCAAGCGGTCAAAGGGAGATAACCTAGCCCTTCCACTCAGTTCAACACAGTCGATAACAAATATTCCTGCTGCATATGAGAAGCCAGTTTATTGCCTTCTCACACTTTCCTATATGCCATAGATGTTAGAAAACATGTCCATGGTGTTGGCATGTTTATCTTGCAATTTAATTATTTGCTTACTTACATAATTTCGTTTTTCTAGACTACAAAAATCACCCGTTACCTTTACCCCCTGGGAGATCCACCTAGCTCTTGATCTTAGCAGCACCCCACCCATTGTCTTCTAAGGATTGTAATTTGTCTTTCTTTTCTTTAATCTTTTTTATATCTTCTATAGACTTATGTTGTTGTTTTTCCAATGCATGTATTTCCTTCGTGATGTTTTTTCTTCTTCTTTTCAAATGATGAAAACGATATGGTCTTTGATCGGATTTTCGTTAGAAGAAAGTCAAGAAATAGTTGATGTGGTATTGTAAACTCTATGTGTTCGATGTATGTTTTATGTGTTCGATGTATGTTTGATCAAGTTCCTTATTTTCATCATACATTACCGCATATTCTTTTATCGTATCTTTAATAACGTTCTTGATCTCAGCGACATACTTTGAATCTTTTAGTAATGGGGTGTTAAATTTCCAAAAGTTGCTTCTTCTACTTTCAGTTATGTTCTTAAACTTTAATACAACAATGGAATGATCTGTTCTATAACCAGGGATAATTTCAGTCTGCAATGTCTAATACTATGTGTCTACTTATCAAAAAAAAAAAAAAAAAAAAAAAAAAAAAAAAATCCAATCTACTTTGTTGTCTGTGTTGGGACCTTTTCCAAGTAAAACGTCTGCTGTGATGATAGAGTTCTCGTTATATATCTACAAGATCTAAATTTAACATCATTTCTTCTACTTTACCACAGGCTTTGGGGTTATTGGTGTGTTTGTAGTTGTCCTAATCGATGTCTGGGTTCAATACTAAATTCCTATCTCCTGCTAATATCAGATAGGGTGTTCTTAAATCATGTATATATGTTCTTCAATTTCTTGAAAGAACTCTGGGTTGTCTCTGTTGGGGCCATAAACATTTATAATCAAAAAATGTTTATCCATGAAGTTCGAAGAGACAAACATGTAATTTCCATCTAAATCTTTATACGCTTTTTTAAACTTAAATTCAAAATCATTATTGAATAAGACAGCGACACCTCTTGACTGTGTATTACATGAGGCAAAATAGCAATGGTACCCCCACTCATCTCGATAACAGTTAACTATAATATAAATTATCCGGGTTGAAATGCGTATCCTGAAACAAATATATATTATATCGTTTTTGTCTTAAGAAATGAAAAACATCCCTTCTTTTCTGTAATGTTCTGTGTCATTTCATTTAAGGTTTATGAAAAAATATAATGCTAATGTATTACCTGTGTGTATGAGCAAAGTCATAGTCTAGTGTTGTTTGACCCACAATTGGTATGATCCATTCTGGATTACTCAATGGTGCTGAACCAGTGAAGATAAACAGTTTCAAGAACACTGCGCATTCAACTGGACACAAACAAAATCACAAGTACACATAAAAACAGTAACACACAACCATAATTGGGGGAAACATGAAAAAGGGAAATACAGGACATAAAAGAAGTTTTCTACTTAAGGGCAGTTCGCGCCGCATGATGACATTAGACAAGAAAATTTTCGTATAGCCAGCTGTATCAAATACCATTTTGTACATTTCTATGCTGTGAAAATGTATCAAATATATCTGCAAATTCATGATCTATGCGAAGCAATTTCCGCGTGTGTGTGTGTACGTGTGCTAGCGCATGCGTATGAATGTACGTGCATGCGCGTGTATGCGCGCGTGTGCGTACGCGTGTGTGTGCGTGTGAGCGCGCGCGCGCACGCGCGTGTGAATGTGTGTGTGTGTGTGTGCGTGTGTGTGTGTGAAAGTGCGCAGAAGGTATGAGGAATACAAAAACTTATTTAAAAAAATTTTTAAAACAAGAAAACCCGTCCACATTTGTAAGCACAATCAATAACAGCCTAGACGGAATACCTAGAAAATACAAACGCTCACATTTATATCCAAACTTATAACATGTAAGCAAAATATTATGTCTGATTGAATTTTTTTTAAAACCCAAATGAAATAAATAAACAAATATTTTATTAAAAGAGCATTCAGCAAATCTGAAATCGCCTCCAAATCCACATTACTTCAATGTGGAGTAATTACAAATAGAATAGCAACTATCCATCACCTCAAACAAAAAAACAAACAAACAACAACAAAGAAGAAGAAGAAAGGCAGCAATAAATCATCTCACATCAATTCTTCCCTACCGACGACAACGACAAACAGCGTTTTCCAGGGGTGGGGATGGGGGTGGGCGGACACAGTAAAAATCAAAACAATTAGGGGAGGTATGGTAATTGCGAACGGTCCAGTCGAAGCGACCAGCTCAACGTGTGTACTGTAAAAACAATATGTCGTATGACAGTCAAACCTAGTTCTTTTGTTTTTGAAGGCTTTCTCCGACTGGTTGCACCAAGAAAAGTTAGTCTGCTCATTCTTTTCAATGTTTTGTCGACATTTGAAATAGCAGGGTGCCTGAGGGTAAATGCAAACGGGTAAGTGTAATTGCGAACGATGGCTCTGGGTACATGCAGACAATTAAAACAAAAGCTGGTCTTTAACTCATTAGACATAACATATTATTGGAACATCCCACTCAGTAGACTGCTGTATGGTTGGTTTTGATCACATATGCACACAAGTACACAAACGTTTAAAGGCACACACCCCACATTGCACGCAAGCACACTCTTTTGAGAGTGCTCAGTTACTGCACAGCATCGTTCACAAATAGACTCAACTCAAAATATCCTATGGTCTAATTGCAAACGACAATATTTAGCAGATTTCTGTCAAAACTGACGTTCTGATCTGCCACCAATATGTTTTCTTAAATTCTCCCAGCACTGGTAATGAGCATTCAACATATCCGATCAAAATAAAAACTATTTCAAACTGTGTCAAAGTCCTGCAACTTGCTTCCCTTGATTTTAGGATTTTGAGAGGACGTTCGTAACCTTGATTGGCAGTGGTGCACGAAGAGAAGAAATTGCGCGGAAATTGCCAGAAATAGCTGATGTTTGACTGGTTCTTTGAAATGGATATTCATCAAGGTATTAGGAAAAGGTCGAAGCAAACGTTAAATTGTGAAATGCAACCGTTAAGAACGATTCGAAGTGGGACGGTATACGAATCGATCGCAATTAGACGCTGTTTGTAATTACCCTACATTCTCGGGTCGGTTCATCATCGACATGTAAACTGTGAGGGTCTGTGTGCGTGGGCGCATGGGTGAGATCGGGTGCGAGGGCGGCGGAAGGGGGAAAAGGGTGGAAGACTAGGAAGGGAGGGACGGCCGACCGGGGCTAGTGGGTGCATGTCACAGGTGAGTATCTCCGTGTGAGCACGCGCGCGAATGTAAGTGCCCGCACGCCTTAAGCGATGCAATATATTACATCACCTTCATTATTCGTTACACACGTCAGTGTGTTACAGCGTGCTTTCCATTCTGCACAAGGATACACAATGGTTTACAAGACGTTACGTCTTTGATGGCCAGTGGATATATCACACAACAGGTCATCGGGTACATATGGATGTGCACATTTTTCAGCAGAGCAGGCACTCATCCAGCCATTCCGTCTCACCAGGTCACCCCACCCCCCACCCCTCCTATCCCCACCCCCAGCCGCCACCGCACACACGATCCAGCTTGAGGTGTGCCCGCATCTCCACAAGAGAAGAGAAAAAAAAAAGAAAGAAGAAAGAACACGCCCCCAAAAAACAAAAACAAACAAAAAACAAAACAAAAAACAAAACAAAACAACAACAAACAAACAACAACCACCATAACATTTCCCCACCATCACCACTGTCACCATCACCATTACTATCCTCAAAAAGGAAAACATCTCGTGCAGCGCACCCAAGCAAAAACAAAGTGTGTCGTCATCATGCAAAGAAGAAGGAAGGCACACACACACACACTCTCTCTCTCCTTCTCAAGCCCCTCCTTCCACCAATGTGTATGTGCGCGTGTGTGCATGCACATGTGCGCATGTGTGTGCGCGCGCGTGTGTGTGTGCGCGCGTGTATGTGTCAGTGAGAGTATGCGCGTGAACGCACATGATAATCGCAATATCATGGTTTGAATATACACTGATTTTTTCATCATAGAATGTATTCCATTGTCACTTATTTCTCCTCACTGTCATTGGAAGTGGTTTTTGAAATGTCTGGAACTGTTTTGTTTTGTTGACCTGTTTCACCATTGTTTTGCACGGCTGCCAGGCGTGGTGCTGAGTCAATCACAAAACCATTGGGTGCCAGGGATTCGAAAAGTTCTGTGTCACAGTGACTGTGCTGCTGGGGAGAAGATGTGCGCCTCAAGGTCCAAAACAGCAGCCAGTTGTCGTGGCGGCAGCTGTCGGTTCCCTCCACTGTGGGAGCGTTCGTTCTCTGGCACCGTCACAGAGGTGGATGATCGGGTGTCCTCTCGTACAGGTCCGCTGTGTCCGGGTTGTCTCCCTGTGCCTCTATTCTGGACAGCACTCACTGCTCTGTCAATGACTGGGCTGGTTGTCTCGTCCTCCACACCTCCATCCCCCAGGTCTCTGTTGGATTGTTTGTTGGTGTTGGTGGATTGTGCAATATGAGTCTGTCAATATTTCCATTATTTCTGTGCAGTTTTTGTTCACTGAGTTTTCCACCATTTGGAATTTTTGCTCAAGTTCGTATGTTGACTGCTTCCATTGTCTCAAGTAACCTGTTCAGTTTCCCCTCCATGCGCTCAGCTTGCTGATCTGCTTTTTCTTCCAGTCGATTTATTGTGTCTTCAACGGTGGGTCCAGGATGGGGCTGAACATCGCCACAAAGTAGCAACAAAAACCTCAAATTGGGAAGGGGTTGAGACGAAGGGGTACAGTTTGTGACGTTACCTTTAAAGCCAATGACAAAGAAGGGGGGGGGGGGGGGGGGAACCGGACATCGTTCTGTTCCATTGTTCAGTTCAAATGTCGAACTGGCGAAATTAATGGTGACAGGTTGTACTCACAGTGATATGCTGGGATGCGGTCATGTCCTTTCACACACTGTCATAAACACACAGTACGGGGCACTGAACAAAGTCATGGCTGACAACAAGGTCCAGACACAAAACACAAAAATGTCCCACCACTGCACACATCGCCAGCTGTCTTTTCACTGTCATTCAGTTTTCGTACCCGCCTGACCGCTTTCTTGTGCAGCAAGCCAGGAAAAATATTTGCAGATAGTCCCACTGCACAACGGTCAGTTTCTAAACTCTCTGTCATTGTGAAATTGTTCGCAATGCACTTCAGTTCACTCGAAGTTAAGTAGACACGCGGAGAGTCGCACGGACACGTCCGCTCACCTCAACGGTCAGCTGTAAACTCTCCACAAGAGAGAGAGAATGAATGAATGAATAAATGAATGAATAAATGACGAGAGAAAGAACAAGTCAATGTCACAGCCAGAAAAACAAAAACAAATGATAAAACGGACACTTCACACACAAACGAATGCACTTGCATATGCACAATCCCTTACAACAACAACAACAAAACTATACTACTACTACTAATGATAATAATAATAATAATAATGAGAAGAAGAAGAAGAATGCATGGCATTTTGTTTTGACATTTCCTGTTTAAGTAGAATAGCATTGTCATTAAAGTTGACTTACATCATTCATATATTCTCCATTTTATCAAACAAATAGGTGTTTTTTTTTTTAAAGAGCTTCTGAAGTTAACACTATTGGTTATCTGTTTTTAAAAAGGAAGGCAGATTATTCCAGTACGAACCACCACTGTATGAAAGGCTTGACTTAAAGAGATCAATTCTTAGAAGAGGTATTATAAGTTTATGAAAGTGTCTGTTGCTGTTTATTGTAAAGTTATCTACAATACCAGGAGCTCCAGTAACTGCGTTGTGCATAAACAGAGCCTTGTTGTATTCTAGTCTTAGAACAGAGCCTTGTTGTATTCTAGTCTTATGACTTATAATCAGCACACACACACACACACACACACACACACACAGAGAGAGAGAGAGAGAGAGAGAGAGAGAGAGAGAGAGAGAGAGAGAGAGAGAGAGAGAGAGAGAGAGAATAAAAATCTAAATAAATTTAAAACATAAAAAACATGTTTTTATATAACAGCCTAAAAACTAATACATGTTAGAATGACTCCCATCCACTACACAAACATACACACGCACACAAGCACACTGACACATTTTGGGTGTGCTTATCTGTGTAGGGGGGGCGGAGGGAGGAGAGTCAGAGAGAGTGTGCTTTGTCAGTGTGGTTGTGCGTGTGTATGATTGTGTGGTGGATGGGTGTCATCTTAACACACACACATATATATATATGCGTGTGCATTCTCTCTCTCTCTCTTAGTATTACTAAGTATCATTATTGATTATTATTCTCTTAGTATTACTGAGTATATTATTGATTATTACTACCATGCTTGTGCCTCTCTCTCTGTGATTTTTACCATGCTTATGCCTTTATGTAGTATAGTATTCGCATTCTGTGACTTAAGTAGCTTTGTGGGCTTGCTGATTGGTGTGTGTGAGTGTGTGTGTGTGTTTGTGTGGCCACCAATCTTTTCCTCTCCCCAAAGTAAAATATCATGTGATATTATTATTTACTTTATTATTTATTTATTTATTTTAGTTACTTATGCACCTATTTGTTTATATATTTACATATGAATAGATTGTGGTTGTTTCTTTATCCTTTACCTACTTTTATTATCTTCTTATCCATAAAGAATCATGTGTGTATGTGTCTATAAGTATGCATCTGTGTATTCCTCATACACAGCAAATAAATGGATTCGCCTGTTGCAGTTCCAGCATTGGCAGTCCACAGTGAACCGTCAAAGTCAGGTCGCCAGATGTATTCATGGGGCGGGTGTAAACGGAAACGTCCGGACTAAACGTGTTGTCCGAGACAATCCATCGAAAGTTGGTGTTCATGGCGGAAGACTTTGACGAAGTCCAAGTCTAAACGCAGACTAAAACGGCTGAAATTTAGTCAAGCAATTTCGTCAGACTACATTTCGTACGCTCAGACTTTGATAAAGACAAATGGCGCGTTTATCTTTTTGTTAAATACTACGGTCAACTAGAATGCACCTTCTAGAAGCGTATAAAGATGATGATAATGATAACAACAACAATAATATTATTATCATTGACTCACTTGTGTAAACAAAGTGAGTATGTTTTAACCCGGTGTTCGGTTGTCTCTCTCTCTCTCTCTCTCTCTCTGTGTGTGTGTGGCCGTGGTAAACTTTAACATTGACATTTTCTCTGCAAATACTTTGTCAGTTGACACCAAATTAGGCATAAAAATAGGAAAGCTTCAGTTCTTTCCAGTCATCTTGTTTAAAACAATACTGCACCTCTGGGATGGGCACAAAAAAATTAAAAAAAGAAGCCTAATCATATGCAAACTGCATTTACTGTTATATTTATATTTTTTGTATTCTCTAAACTTGGCACTTTGACCTCCTATTCTGACAAAACAACAAGAGGAGTCATTATTATCATTTTTTGTTCAAACAGGAACTTCTTTTGCTAAGCATGGAATTTTTATTTATTTTGCAAACATTTTGGTGCAGATAGTAAAAAAGGGAAATTACTCTGTAATTAATGCTAGGGGACTTATAATTAATGCTAGGGGACTTAATTTATCACAAGTGAGTCTTGAAGGCCTTGCCTCTCTTGTTTCTATTGTGCCTTTCTTTAAAATACAACAAAAAGAAACATAACACACACACACACACACACACACACACACACACACTGGTGTTTAAAAACATGTCAGCAACTTTGTCAACCAAGTGCATACCACACGATAGAACGTGTTGGTGATGCCCTCCGGACACAACAAACCAGTGAACTCCAGGCCGAACAAACTAAGCAGTAGCTGACAAGAATGCGGACAGGGGAACTTATTCGGGAAAATCCCTTTCTTAAATAAGAACGAACGCATTGTCAAGAACTATTTGTGAGAGTCCAGTCGTTCATTGTCAGACCTTCATGCCTGCCTCATGAATAGGCATACTGATTTTGGTGTAGCAAAAGTCTTGACGTTCAAAGTCGAGACGTTTTGCTTTACGCCTGACGTCCCCAGGAGGCTACACGCAAAAGGGGACCCTGACTGCTGCTGGGTTACTTCGGTGACCACATTTCCTTTGAGAAAATTATCCTGATTTTTATAATGAACAAAATGATCATAACCAAATTGAACAGAACTACTGCTGTTCTGATAAAAGAAACAGATATTCAAAGACATCTGATGGAAAATAAGAAACTTTTTCTGACACTGCGCTCCATACTCCTGCCTTCATGTGTGTGCAGCTGTCGATCACATTAACCTCCCACTCCCCCCTTTTTGTGACTGCCTACTCCTATCCTACTGAAGAAATAATAAACAAATTAGAAGATTAAGGAATTTCATTATTTTTTGTTGTACAAGCTGCCGCAAAATCTCTCACACAAATATCTTCTCTTAAACTTTTACCTTTGACAAGAAGGAAGCAAAATGTCACTCGCAACTGACGATCGATGCGAAAACAGTAAGGTCAATGAGTGTTCACACAGGGTCCACACTGACTGTGGAGCTTAGCATGCAAAAATATATTCATCCGCTTTTGTAGCAATTTCAAAGGCAATAAAGTAGTCCCAGCTTTTTTCATTCAAAGTGTTCAGTCACACACACACACACACACACACAAACACAAAACAATTTGGCATTTTAACTGATTAACACAACCAATTTCTTCACATACATTTCGTTTTTCCCAGTGTAAACAACTGTTAGCCTTCCTTGTTAACAAAATAGGTAATGTTTTTAAGCGCGAAAGTGTTCTGGATACTTCTCGAAAGTTCATGTGCACTGGGACACGAGACGTTCAGAAAGACTGTTAAACACATCTGTAGTTAAAGATACAGAAATTAGTAAGAATGTGAGTAAATGAAGGTATATGCACAAAAGTGATGTATAAAGATCACATTCATACACATTTTACTTGTTGTCTTCTTGAACTAACTTAACGTGCAATGCAAGTACTGTCTTCATGTCACAGATACAAAACCGCTTCAAACACACCTTAAAACTTCTTTGTTTTTCAACATAATGTATATGGTTTATTTTTCATACATTTAACATCGCATTTCAATCGAAACTGATTGTGTGTAGACTTTGTGACAAAAGAAATGTGGGATAGTTTTAAAAGAACCTTAAGTGGTGCCCACCTCTGGAGAGTGACCCATATTATCATATGCAAAGCACAAGTGCACAAAGCAGGCATTTTTGGACACAACAAATTTCAAAAATGAAAATAATCATCTTTTTCGTGTACATGGATACTATGATGGAGTCTCCCGTCGGACCGACGGATGAGAAGGCAGGCAGGCTTATCTGTCGGTGTGTGTCCTATTATGGGTGACGAGGCCGATTCTGGATGCGCAGCACTTCCCACAGGTGTTGCAAGGGAAAACGTCTCCAGAAGTTGAGCCCTGCTTCCTTCGCTCACGCTTCTCCTTAATGGCCAGCGTTCTCTTGTTTTCAAACGTCTTTATGCCACTAGAGCACAGCGTCCTCCAGCGAGAGCGGTCAAGGACATCAGTTTCCCAGGAAGCGATTTCTATGTCACAGGCTTTGAGGTTTGTCTTCAAGGTGTCCTCGAAGCGCTTGCAGGGTCTTCCAAGTTCATGGTGACCTTCCTTCAGCTGGCCATACAAAAGGATCTTCGGGATCCTGCTGTCTGTCATGCGGACAACATGTCCTGTCCAGCGTAGCTGGCACTGGATCAGCAGGCTTTCGATGCTGGGCAGGCCGCTCCTCTCTAGGACCTGGAGGTTGGAGACCCTGTCTTGCCACTTTATGCCGAGGATCTTTCGTAGGCATCTCTGGTGAAACTGCTCAAGTTGTTGAATGTGACGGCGATACGTCGTCCATGTTTCACAATAGTACAACAAGGTGGTCAGCACAACAGCTCTGTAGGTTTTCATTTTGATGCTGAGCCTGATGCCTTTGTTGTTCCACAGCCTGTTGATGAGTCTGCCAAAGGCGGAGCTGGCCTTGACGATACGCAGCGTCACTTCTGTATCAGGGCTCCATTGCTGCATAGGGTGCTGCCCAGGTAGCAAAACTTGTCGACTGACTTGATCTCTGTGTCATCGATCTTGATTGCAGGCGGGGGTTGAGGGGGGGTGGGGGTGGGGGTGGGGGGTGGGGGTGCGGGGGGTGGGATGGGGGTGGGGAAGGCACTGGGGTTCTGTGAGCTAGCTGGTTGGTACATGGACTCGGTCTTGCTGAGGGTGATGGTGAGTCCAAAGCACCTGCAGGAGACTGAGAACCTGTCCATAATGAACTGCATGTCCTCATGGGTGTGTGCAGCAAGCGCACAGTCATCAGCGAAGAGGAACTCTCTCAACAGTGCCTCAAACACCCTGGACCTGGCATGGAGTTGCCGCAAGTTGAAAAGTTTGCCATCTGTGCGAAACTGAATGTAGATGCCCCAGTCACAGTCTTGGAAGGCGTCAATCAGCATGGCATAGAAGAGAATGGAGAACAGTGTGGGTGCCAGGACGCAGCCCTGCTTCACTCCACTTACCACAGGGAACGGATCCGACATGTCAGTATTTTCCTGTACTCTCGCCTGCATGCCATCATGGAATGACGCAATCAGCTGGATTAGGCTCTCTGGGCAGCCGAACTTTAGGAGGATCTTCCACAGACCACGGCAGTTCACCGTGTCGAAGGCCTTAGTCAGGTCTACAAAGACCACGTGGAGCTCCTTGTTCTGCTCATGGCACTTCTCTTGCATCTGGCGTATGGCAAACACCATGTCACGTGTTCCCCTGCCTGAGTGGAAGGCGCACTATGCTTCAGGGATGACTGTGTTGGAGACATGGTCTACCAGTCTGTTCAGAATGATGCGGGCAAAGATCTTGCCGGCAATGCAAAGGAGAGGGATTCCACGGTGGTTATCGCAGGATGTTTTGTCTCCCTTCCGTTTGTAAATATGGACAACTGAAGCATCCATGAAATCCTGGGGGACCTCCCCAGATAGACTGGAACAGAGCGGTCAGCTTGTCTGTCAGCACCTCGCCTCCATGCTTGTAGATGTCGGCCTGGATTCCATCTGCTCCTGGTGCTCTTCCTGACGTTGTCAGCTTCAGGGCCTTCCGGGTCTCGGCCTTGGTGAGAGGGGCAGCTAGCGAGTCACTGACTGGTAGCTGTGGGAGGGCTGCAATTGCCTCGTCAGATACAGACGAGTCCCTGTTGAGGAGGGTGTTGAAGTGCTCTGCCCAGCGGGCAAGGATGTCTTTCATGTCTCTCAGGAGGGTGGTCTGGTCCAAGGCTCGGACAGGGGTTGATCCTGTGACTCTCGGCCCGTAAACAGCTCGGAGACCATCATGGAAGGTCTTCATGTCGTGAGCATCAGCAGCGGACTGAAGCTCTTTGGACTTTCTCTCCTACCAGGTGTTCTCCATCTCACGCAGCCTCTTCTGTACAAGTTGCTTGGTTTGCAAGAACTGGTCCTCCTTCCTCTGGCAGTCTTTATCGGAAATGTGATCCTGATGCCGTATATGCAGTGTGTTCAGGAGCTTGGAGATTCCAGAGTAGTTCTCATCAAACCAGTCTTTGTGGCTCCTCTGTACAAAGCCAAGCGTGTCAGCTGCTGCTGTGTACACAGTATCTCTAAAGTTATGCTCCATACCTCTTCTACATCAGTAGATGCAGGAATATTTTGGACAGCTCCTTGGATTTGCTGCTGCAGCACATCCTTGGTGATAGGGAGGCGGTGGATGTTCAGATTCCTAGGGGGTTTCTAACTGGCTGGTTGGAGCTTGCGTGCAAGTCTGATGTTCATCTTGCTGCATACCAGGCAATGGTCCGACCAACAGACTGTTCCTCTCATGCAGCGTGTAATGGAAACATCACCTCTGTCCCTCTGCCGGACAATCGCACAGTCCAGCATGTGCCATTGCTTGGAGTGGGGGTGCATCCATGTGTTCTTGTCCGCTTGTTGGAAGAGGGTGTTGGTGATGGTCAGTCCATGCTGCGCGCAGAGCGAGAGCAAAAGCAGTCCGTATGAGTTGCACTTGCCAGTGCCGTGCTGTCCTAGGACTTTTGGCCATGAGGAGAAGTCCACGCCGACGCAGGTATTGAAATCCCCAAGGATGATCAGCCTTTCCATTCTGTCTACCGCTGAAATGGTGCGGCTGAGCTCTTCGTAGAAAGCTTCTTTGACGTCATCAGGGTTGGTCACCGTCAGGACACAGCAGCTGATGACTGTGGAAAAGCGATCCTCGGACAGCTTCAGACGCAGGATCATCAGCCTATCGTTTATCCCGCATGGAAAGCTGTCAAGCTGTCGTGCAAGTCTGGTTTGTAAGGCAAAGCCCACGCCTGAGATTCTTGGGGTGCCATCTGGTTTCCCAATGCAGCAGAAGGTGTAGCCCCCTCCAACTTCCTCCAGCTGGGTTTCACTGGCAAACCTGGTTTCACTCAGGGCTGCTATGTCCACCTGATAGCGATCAAGCATTCTAGCAATGAGCGCTGTGCATCTTTCTGGTCTGTCGTCTCTGTCAAGTAGAGTGCGAACATTCCAGGCACCCAGATGGTCCTCATCGTGCTGACGGACAACCACCACCATTACTCTCATCATCATTATCATTACTGTACTGTAAATATAACAGCTCAAATAATTATTCTGATACTTTTTTGATGAGCTGGTAAACTGTCCAGGTCTCACAAGCGTACATCAGCATATGGAGTATAACAGCCCTGTACACTTTCAGCTTAGTTTCAGGGCTGATGCCTCTTCTGTTCCACACATTGTTGTGTAGTCGGCCAAAAGTGGTGTTGACTTTCGTGATCCTCGAGTTCACTTCTTCATCAATGGCGGCGTTTCTGGACAGTGTGCTGCCGAGAAAAGTGAACCTGTCAACTGCTATCAGTCGTTGATCCTTGATGGTGATGTTGGGTTCAACGCAGGGCCTTCCTGGAGCTGGCTAATGCATTACTTCAGTCTTCTTGGTACTGATGGTGAGACTGAAGTCACAGGTATCAGAGAACTTGTCAACGCTGTGATGTATATTAACTTCTGAGGTAGCATTGAGGGCACGGTCATCTGCGAACAGGAAGTCTCTGATGGTATATGTTGTGACCTTGGTTCTTGCTAGGAGCCTCCTGAGGTTAAACAGTTTACCGTCTGTGCAGTACCTGATTCCTAAGCTCACATCAGTTTCACTGAAGGTGTCAGCATGGCTGGGAACATGAGGCTGAACAGGGTTGGGGAAAGGACACAGTCTTGCTTCATGCCACTGTACATGGAACAATTCTGATGCCTCTCCATTGTTTTGTACACTGGCCATCATGCCGTCATGGAACTGGTGCATGACTGTGATGAACTTCCTGGGGCATCCATACTTCGCCATGATTCTCCAAAGACCCTCTCTACTTACAGTATCAACGCCCTTGGTCAGATCGATGAAGGGGGAGAAGAGGCTGGCATTCTGTTCCTGGCATTTTTATTGGAGTTGTCTGGCAGTAAACACCATGTCGATAGTCCCGCATTCTTTCTGGAACCCACACCGGCTCTCTGGCAGCAGACCTTGCTCAAGATGAGCGATGAGATGGCTGAGGAGTATCCTGCAAATGATTTTCCCTGCCATGGATAGCAAGGAAATCCTATGATGGTCATCACAGGCCTGGCAGTTCCCTTTGCGTTTGTACAGGTGAATGATGGAGGCATCCTTAAGATCTTGTGGGATGGTCTCCTGCTGCCATATGAGCTGAAACAGCTGAAGGAGTTTTTCAGCCAAAGCCACACCACCTTCCTAACAGACCTCCGCTGGAATGAAACCTGAGCCAGGTGCTTTGCCACTGGAGAGCAGACGCATTGCTTTCTGTGTGTCCCCCAAGGTTGGTGGGGCATTTGAGTGCCTCGTTGATTGGCACTTGGGGCAGCCAATCAATGGCTTGGTTGTTGATGGTTGAAGGATGATTAATGATAATAAGTACAACAATTATTCCAAGAGTAAACAAGAGGTGTCTTGATTGCTGGAAAACATCCTCAGGGGCTGAAAATGGTTGGGTGTTTCTACAGGTCACTTATTCACATGACATTATACTGTCATTGCAAATAATTCTCAAGAGACCCATAAGAAGACAAACAACAGCAGATGTATGTCCACCGTCTCTGTTTTCCATTTCTGTTTACAAACATTCATGAATAATATTTTGTTACGAGTTTTGTCAAATTGTCTGTCAAGTGATGACAATTCTCTTCTTTTTTTTTAAAGCAACAGCACAACATGGTGTGCCCATACCCTGAGAAGAGGAAAGTTCTGAAGCCTAGTTCACACCACTCTTTCATACCCTCTACAACTTCCTACTGTTCCAGACACAAATCAAATCAAATTATGGTGCTAAGAGCCTTGCCGACCACTAAGGCCTTCCAGACACAATGATGATGTTTCAACGAAAATATGGAAACTGTCCTCTAAATATTGTAATTGGCAAATGAAATATATAATGTGGCTGTGGCATACTGTGAAACCGTTTCTGACACACTAGCACTGCAAGAGCTTTGACCTGTAGAGATGGTACTGTGCTAAAACAGCTTCACAAAACTCTGAAAAACAATCACATTTTTTTTCCCTTTTCATGTATTATCAAAGTTGCAGCAGTGTAACAGACCAGCTCAGTGTCAACAAAGCAGTTTTCCAAGCAATATAATGGGAACTACAACATGATTATTAGCTTTTTACACTGGATGAAAGTGAAAGGAAATCATAGTTTTGATGACTGTAATGATTTTCCTCGGTTTCATAAAAACAAGTTTCTTCAAAGAATGACAAGGTATGAGCAACACAGACCTGTGATTGTCTATTCAACCAGAACAGAACAATGGCACCAAAATAATATTCTAAAAACCACACATAGTAAATGTTTGTGCAAAACTAGCTCTTCAAAACATAATGCATCACATATTTCAATGTTCCTTCCCTTTAGGTGATCAGAACCCACCCCCACCCCCACCCCTACACACTCTCACACAAAAAAGGAAAGTCTCAATATCAGAGACATGTCCTTGGTTTATTATGTGACTGTACTTGTGCCAATATTTTCACATTCACATTGTTTTTGTGGGTTTTGTTGTTGTTGTTTTCAAATTCAACAGAATCAATATTGAAACAAGTGTTTTCTGACTGGACTGTTTTCAGCTCTGAGCTATAATACACAACAACAGTAGAAGTAACAATAGTAATAATAACCCTACCATAATTTTCCAACATTTTGAAAACAAATTTACAGCCAAAGTGGTGAAAGTGGGTGAAGAATTCTTGTATCATTCACATTTTTTACAGATTTAAACCTTTTACATTTCATCAAACAACATAAATCCAGTCTAATGAAGACAGCTAACAAACTAAAGTATATAATGCACTCAACAGTATTTGAACCATTATGAATTTCAATGGTCCAATTCTGAAAAAAGAAAAAAAAAGAGATAAAACTAAGAGAAAGAACGAATGTAATGTTTCCAGATTTAAATGAAATATCAATGAAGAAAAAAACAGTTCATACTTTCAGCAATACAAAGTAAAATATATGACCTTCAAAAAAAAAAAAAAAAGAAGAAAAAAAAAGTAATGATAATAAACTGTCTTTCAGTTCTGATTTACATTTACTGTCACCAGTTTTAATTCAGTACTGCTGTTATCAGAAGACAGGTCAGTTTTACACAGATTAATAATTTGCTGGACATGTGAAATGCTGTAAATTTTTCTTCTTGACATTTACATGCCTTGATATTAGCTGGTTATTTATTTCCTTTAACAATATTCACTGGAAAACAAACAGCGCTTTTATCTTCTTTTTTTTTCCCCAAGCTGTTTATCTCCTGAAAGTTGTTCTGTGTTGTTTTCTTCATATCACCCTGCTCATAATGTGAACAAGCATTTCAGTCCAGATGCCTAAAATTTATGACAACGACTTCATAGCAAAACCATTCTACTTTCTCAGCTTTTCCAGCTCCAATATCCATTTTCATTATTTCATTTCGCAAAAATGATTTTTGCCTTCACCTGTCATTCCACCAGCTGAAATTTAAATTTAGCTACATCATTTTCAACTCACATTTTATTGCCATCATGCTAAAATACACAATTTACATTGAAATTCAGGGTTCCCACAGGTTTTTCAGAAAAAAATGATTGAAGAATCTCTTATTTGTCTTCATCTGTCTTAGTTCTATCAATGTTCATTTTTCACACACACAAACAAGTTGATAATCAAACTCAATAATTAAACAAATATGTATCTCAAGAAAATCTTGTTTAATACAGATATGATGAGTTTGTATTATACTCCCAGTTTGGTTGAATATACTTTCCATGTCAAACTGATGCAAACCAGGCCTATCTGTTTGCTCTTCTCGGCCAAAAATGTTCGCGGCAACTCAAGTGATAGGCCATCTCGCCATTAGACCGCCGTCTGCTAGCCAATGAAATGCCATTTCCGGCTGAAGGTAAACAATCATTCCAATGTCCAGCAAAGAAAGGCCCCATGTGAAGCACAGCAAGAACTGTGGGGACGGATGGATGGGCATTTGAGTTTGACATGGCAAGTATATTTAACGAAACTGGGAGAGTAATACAAACTCCTCAGTTTGGTGTCATATACTGTACCATGTCAAACTGATGCTGATCAAATCAAATCAAATTACGGTGCTTAGAGCCTCGCCAACCACTAAGGCCATCTCAAGGCTATCACCACATTAGCACCTACTTCAAGTCAAGGGTTAAAAAAAAAAGTACAATAAAAACTAGTCACCGCTTTAAGCTTTCCACTCAAGGTTTAAAAACCTTCCATAGTTTAAAACCTTCAAATCTGATTAAAAACGTTCACTTAAGAAGTCCATCAGCGTTTACAGAGGGACATCATGAAACAAAGTCTTCAGAGAATCCACCATGTAATGTCTGTGTCTAACGTCATGCAGATCCCAACAGTAAAGGAGCATGTGTTTCACGGTGAAAGACTCATCACAGGGAATACATTGAGGGGCCTCCTCCCCCTTCAACAAATAAGAAGGAGTAAAAAAAAAAAAAAAGAAAAAAAAAGTGTGCCCCATGCATAGACTCCTTTCTATTCTTCACCACCGATGGGAGGGTCTCTTTTAGGTCTGGACAGATTTGGAACAGCTTGTTGTCCGTCTGGGTGTTCCACTCCTCTTGCCAAGATCCTTAACGTAAGTGTTCACATTTTGCTTCATGTCTGTGTATGGTACGAAGGATCTCGATAATTCTTCCTTTACAGTGTTTTTGGCCAGCTGGTTTGCCCTTTCATTACCAGGAATTCCAACATGGCTGGGAACCCAGGCCAACACTACATCATATCCCTTCTTAGTTACAAGAGTAAAAGTATCATAAAATTCCATCATTTTGGGATGAGTCAGATTCCTGCAGGCAATCGCCTCCAGGACTGACAAGGAGTCGGAAAAGATCATGAAGCTCTTTTATTTTTGACAGGAGAACCATTTTTACTGCCAGAACCAGTGTAGTCAGTTCCGCACTGTACAATGAGCAGTCAGACAGGATGTGTTTCATTGCAGACTGGTCAGGAAAGGTGGGGCAGAATGCAGATGCAGTGGCTCTGTCCTCCAACTTGGAACCGTCAGTGAAGATTTTTTGAAAGGTGTGGAATTTGGTGTTCTGAAAAGTAAGTTCTACAGGCTAGTGAACCGATGGAGTCTTTACGGTACAAGGCCAGATCGAATTGGACCTCAGGTGTTTTAAAGGTCCACAGTGGGCTGTCGGGGAACTTAGAGAAATCTGAGATGCCACCAACATCTATCATGCTCCTCTAACTTGGGTACCTAAGATAGAGGAGTGGGTCTTAGAAGATGGGGAATCTTCTGCTAGAAACAGCATGCACCCCGATTCTAGCCGCAACATGACCCTCGCACAACTGTTGCGTGTGGCAGAGAAGCCCTACTTGCCGGGGCTGAGCGACTGGAGGGTCTGAAATGTGTCCAAGTCATCGGGGGTGTAATTAGGCCCCCTCTCTGTGCAGAGGACAAAGACCTTAGAGAGAGAGAGAGAGTGCTGTGGGTGGGGATTGACTGCATTGTTAGAGAGATAGATGACGGTGCCCCTTCTGGAGTTGATGTGGGGGCTGGTAGTAGCGTCTGCCTTAGCTGCCAGGTGCGCAGCCACTCTGTCGCCCAAAGTAGTCAGCCGTGGATGGCTGAAGAGCTAATGAGGTTCAGGAGAAGACAACTCCAAACCTCATGACTGGCCCTGTAGAGAAAGTGGCAAAGGCATAACGCTAAGGAAACATGAAGCAGGCACTGACAGGCCTATTTGTCCTCCTCAGCCAGATGTCATGAAAGAAAGGATGGCTGAGGTAGGGGAGGGAAGGCTTTGTGGGACAAGCCATTGTCCCACCCAGAGGCCATCACACCATAGAGGCCATGTGAACATGAGTGTATAAGGACCCAACTGCACACTTGGAAGAGTCCTTTTCATTTGTCTTGTCTTCTCTGTCAACAGAGGTACTTCCCCACGAGGACAGACCCCAGGGACCAACAAGGACTTCCTACTGGGCAGGGGTAGAGAATAATTACCCCTGTCTATGAAGCTGGGTTTAATCAGCCACCCCTGTGCCGTCTGTGGGACCTTATGAAAAGTAGTGGTCCTGGAGGTGACGCTGTGCTGCCAAAGAAGGGTTAATGGTGACAGTGTGGCTTGAAGGGCAGGTTTGGAGGGCTGATGGCGGAGTGACCCGTGTGGGGAGGGTCAGCCCCAGTTTTGCCAGGACTGAACTGGGTTCAACCTGATCACAAGGTGAACATGGACTCTACCTGTCAGCCAGGAGAGGGGAGGAAAAATTGTATTCTCCCACTCTTCAGAACAGCAGTTGGAAATGGACCTCCCAGTCTATACTGGGCAGGGTCCCCTCACAGCTGGACATACCCAAGGGGGTCTCCTGATTTGGGTGTGCAGCCCTGTGGGAAGAAGTGTGGGACAATCAAAGTTGCCAGCTGATTATCCCATTCATGTCTGCTGCAGGTCTAGAGCCCATGCACGCAGGTCCAGCAATGCCCATGAGGGTTGTGCCAATCTCAATACTTTGCGCCTCCTGAGATGGTTAGGAAAGGACCCATGCATGCATGGAGGGCATGAACACCCATTAATTTCCCCAATGCAGGAATGAGTGGTAAAAAGAAGCCACAAGCTTCAGCAACCTTGTCCAGTGGCCCAGAAGTGGTCAGTCCCTAGAGGTAGGCGCTAGAGATCCTAAACACCATGCAAGGGGACCCCAAGGGAAAGGATCCCTAAAGGGGGGGCAGGGGGTGCAGGTGACCATGGAGACTGCCCTGACCAAAGAGTGGGTGTTCACAGCCATTACCTTTGGTGCGCGGCACCTGGTAAGAGGTGTGTGGCAGAGTCCACAAGGAAGAAGAGGGGTTCTACCCAGGCCTTGTAGCAGCAAAGCATGCATCTTAGGTGCATCTGCATCAGGTCTGAAAAGGAGAAATCACCCGTGGGGCGCGACTGACTCCATGAGACCCTCCCAAAGGGTCTCTCGCACCGGGACCTCCAGCGAGGGAGAAGGTGGCCCTGTAGGGGTGAGGTCCCGACCAAATAAGGTATTGGGCCCATGGGCTGACCGAGAAGTGGACAGGCCGGGGCCACCTGATGCACATTGCACATGTGCGCTGTCACCTGGTGCACAGGCAAGGGTCCTGTCTGCAACATTCCCTCCCATGGTGGTACAGGTTCCCACAAGGGAGGTGCTGGCAGCTGTAGACGTAGCCCCGCCCTACAAGTGCTTGGTCCCTCCACATTGAGCTGCAACCGAGTCCTGGTGGAGAAAAATATTGGGGGCAAAATGTGCTTGGTTGAGACCCAGGAGGCAGGTCCCCTACAAAACCCAGAACTTACCAGGGGTGAAAACACCCCGTCATCTCCCAAGGGGCAGCAGAAACTCTTGGCTTCCTTGATTTGATGAGGGTCCCGGAGGTGCAAGGACCCAAAAGGGATGTGCTGGTGAAAGTAGATGTCGTCGACCAAGAAATACTCTGTCCCTCCACAGGGCTGGGCTGAAATCAGGGCAGGGAGAGGGCCTAGCCCTCTGCTGTGCCCAGTGTGGCCACAGGGCGAACCCCCATTGAGGGAATCAACCCATGGGCGCCAGCCAGAGGGTGTCAGGAGAACATTTTTGGTCACACTTGAGAGTGAGGGAACCAAGGTCCTCCCATAGCACCTCGTGAAAAGAGGTGGGGATACATGTGTGCTGGGAGGCAGTAACACCTACTGATTTCTGAACAACCTCAGGCTGAGGTAGAGGAAAGTGCAAGCTTTCCACACCTGGCTAGGCTGACGCATAGGTGCTATGTCCCGAATGGCATGCATTGGTGACCATAAAGGTTACCCTGACTGACACCAGCTGGGTCCCTCCAGCTGATGTGGTAGGCACCCACAGTAGAGCACCAAATGTATAGGGTAAAGGGGTGCTGGTCTGAGTCTGGAGAGGACAGAACCTGGGTCATCTCTGGTCCTCCCGGGAGCCCAGAGTGCGCCAGGGGCGCACCCCTGTATGGGTAGAATGGGTGGATCTACCTGTGAGCGCCAACAATCCTGTGAGCCCATCCCCAGGGCTCACTGGCTCATGGACTTTTAGGAAGGGAAAAAACAAAGAGAAAACTTGTCTAGGTCGGTGGGAAGTCCGGTAACCTGTCCCGACCTGGGTGTCCCGGGACCGCCTGACACATGCGTGCCTCCCCCAGCAGGGGAGACCATCTGGATAGCAGGACCGCCTGACACGTGAGTGCCGCCACCAGCAGAGGAGACTGGCTGGATAGCAGGAAATGTGCATGCCTACCCCAGCAGGGGAGACCAGACAGATGGCGGTGTGACCTGACAAGCAAGTAATGGTCCCTCCCTTAGAGATACTGGGGTGACCTGACCAGGGGAGAGCACGAGAGTGTGGCCTCCCCAAGGCCATAGGTGTCCGCCCCGCTGAGGGAGGAGGGGGAGGGGACTCGGCAAGGGAGGGATGGAGAGAGAGAGCAGTGCCACCACTGACAGCCTGTCCATGAACAGAGAATAGAGGGCTGAACCACACCCCATTGTGACAGCATGTCTGGCCTATTCAATTATCAGTGAGAGAAAGATATATATATATATATATATATATATATATATATATATATATATATATATATAATTTTTTAAAGGCCATCTACACCTGCACAGTAGGGGCACATCCCTGAACAAAACAATCCTCCACTTGGGATAACTTGGGGTCCGGCCTGAACTCAAACTGAACCTTCCTGACTGGGTTAGGAGTTCGAGCTATTCTGCCTCAATGCGTCTACAGTGACACATCAGCCCGATCGCAAATAGGAGAACCTGTGGGTCCTGGAACCTGAGATAGTCTCCTGTAAAAACACTATCCCAACATCACAGGTTCCACAATCACCAGAATGGTTTGCAATGCTCCGCGATGGGGACAAGTTATTCCCAAGTATTGCAGCGAGTCCATAAGAAGAAGAAAGGAACAAAGAAAAGTCAGGAATGGTCGGCAACGACTGTAGGACAGCAGAAGAGTGAGACGAAATTCAGAAAACAAAAATCAAATAAAACATCCAAGACGCAAACGATGTGAGATATCTGAATCCCCAGACAAAAACGTCCCGGAAGGCCGCAACAAACAACAAACATGAAAGGTTGGCAAAGGCAGAGCAAACTGATAATGTCACTTATCTGAAAAATGGCGGCCATTGAGAATGACTGTTCACCTCCTACTGGAAATGGCATTTCATAACCTAGCAGACGGCAGTCTAATAGCAAGACGTCTTATCACCGAGTTGTCATGAAAATGTTTGGCTGAGAAGAGCAAACAGATAGGCCTGGTTTGCATCAGTTTGACATGGTATGACACCAAACATTTCTGTTTGGAAGGAACAGTTTCAGTTTCAGTTTCAGTAGCTCAAGGAGGTGTCACTGCGTTCGGACAAATCCATATACGCTACACCACATCTGCCAAGCAGATGCCTGCCAAGCAGATGCCTGACCAGCAGCGTAACCCAACGCGCTTAGTCAGGCCTTGAGAAAAAAAAGAAAAGAAAAAAAGGTGAATAAATTATAGATTGCTTACATAAATAAATAAATAAATAATAATTATGATATAAAAAAGGTAGTAGTAATGAAAAAAAAGAAAAAAAGAAAAAAAGACAACAATGATGATAAATAAGCAAATAAATGTAAAACATGAAGACACACATTCACACATACACCCACACATGCATAACAGATATGCACCAAACACGCAGTTTCACAGATATGAAAGCACAGTCAAATACATATAAACGTACATGAGCTCCAACACACACACACACACACACACACAATTACCCTGCACCTCCTCTTCCCCCCTCCTCCACACACTCATTTCTAGTCTATGTATCGCAGCTTCCACGGCACACACACACACACACACAGATGAACGCTTACTTGCACAAGCGCACACACACACGCCCATATCTCCCACCCCCAACCCCACGCACATATATACAAAGATATATATATAATATATACGTTCCAATATCCTGTTGCTCCCACAGTGTAGGCATGCATACACTCACATACCTCATCCTCTACCCCACCTCCCCCTCACACACACACACACACATGCACAGAACTCTCCTGACACTTGTGTACACTTACACTCTCACGCATGCACAAACGCACTCAAAAACACAGACCCACACATACACATAAACACACACACGCACAGAGGCTGCCACTGATTGGCCGCAAGAGGGATGCGAAAAGATCTCTGATGCCAAGAACGTGGCGTCTAGTGTGTTGCTCAGTCTATTGTATTTGGAAAAGCCCACAGAGACTCTGTTCCGTTTTGAAGAAATTTGCGCAATGTTGGTTTGGAAATGATGCCGATATTTGTTTGATTTGCAAAGCATCGTGCTCTACCTTTCATGTTAGACTTACGGCCGCTCCCTCTCTGCTTTTATTTCTTTGAGGCGATCGATGGTGTGATGGCTTTGTACCTGTTCTTTTTGATATTCTTTGACTTTTCTGAGGATTTCTGATTTTCCTAGATGTAGGCCGCTCGTTGGTGTTGCGTTACCAGCAAGTCTGTCAGCTCGCTCATTTCCCTTAACTCCTGCATGTCCCGGGCAGTATGACCATGTGAGTTTTTTAATCTGAAAGTTGCGCATTGCCTTATGCCACTCTGGGCTTCCCATTCCGTTTTCAATTTTCTGTATGAAGTTCATTGAGTTGGTTAGAATCATGGCATGTTGGTTTCCGGGCGTATGGATGGGCGATAGCCACTGGAGGGCACGTGTCACAGCTTCAACTTCCATCGTTAGGCTGGAGGCTGTGACTTTGTAGGCAGCATTCTCTTCCCTAACTGTTTTTCCATTTTGTTTCGCAGTGAATCCCCAACCGGATTGGTCTTTGGTGACTGAGCCATCTGTGTATATGATGATGTCCTCTTCTTTACTGTTTTCTTCTATGAGTAGCTTCACTTCCGCATCAGTTTTGCCCTCTAGCCATTCCCGACAATGTCTTCCTAGAGTGGGTGAAATGGCTGTGTTGAATAGATGGTTGAGGTTTTCGGGGTTTTTCTCCCATTCTTTTGTTTCTTTCAGGTCTTGTAGTCGGCTTACTAGCTGGATTGTGTCTTCTGCTTGCCCCATCCATGATCTTCCTCATCCTAGACAGCTGCCTTTTGGTTCTTTGACTGCGTCATGCAGTGGGTTTTGAGGGTTTTCTAATGCTTTGAAGTAGGTCTTGACCTGTTCTAACTTGTTTCTGGCCTGCACTGAAGGAAGGTCAAGCAGGTATCGCATGGTTTCTGTGGGCGTGTCTTTTGTTGTTCCAAGGATCAGCCTCATAGCTTCATTTTGAACTCCTTCTAATTTTGAGAGGTTGCTTTCAGACGGTGTTGTTAGCCCAAGTCCGTAATCGATCACACTGAGGACGAGTGATTGGTATAGCAGGAAGAGGTGGCATTGTTCAATACCTTTGGTTGCCATTGCCTTTAAGACTGAAAGGCCCTTTTTGCATTTGAGAACAGTATTTTCCGTATGTAGGAACAAACAAACAGCAAACAAAAACACCAAAGAACAAACACACAACAAAAATCTCAATGACCAAAAACAAAAACAGACAAACTTAAAGTCATACTCAGGTTTATTGTCTTCAATTTTTGCCAACACACTCATGCTGTCTTTTCTAGAAAAGAATCAAAATAACATGCTTTGAACCACTCATAGTCATAAAATAAACACCCCAACTCTTTTGCCCCCAGCCCCCACCCCCACTCTCACTCACCCCCCCCCCCCACACACACACACACATTCCCCGCCTGCCACCCCTGCCCCCTCCTCCCCCCCTCACACCCCCACCCTTTCCGCATACACACGCAGAGCAGAAAAAAATCAGCATCCAATCATAATGCATTCCAACATATCTTCATAGAGTTACACTTTCAGCTCCAGTCTGAAAGGAGTGCCTAAAAATATACATATTCACATCCTTCATCGAAAGGAAGAAAATCAGCTCAAAACAAACTTTTGTACCAGCTCCACAAATTCAGATGGTTTTTCTGAATGTACCCAGTGACCTGCTTGAGGGATGCGCTCAATGGCTGTGCCAGGAAACAGTCGATGGATGGCCGGTTCTGCTGTTGAGCTGTAGTACAACAGACAGAAGTATTAGTGATGTTCCTATCAGTTTGGGGAAACTATATTTGTCTAACATCAGTAAACTGCCCTCAATGACAGTCACGATATATTTCAGTGTGTGTGTGGATGGGAGTGTGTGTGTGGGGGGAGGGTGAGTGTGTGTACGTATGCATACACGTTAGTGTGAGTATTTTGTGAGTTTGTGCGTGTTCATTAACCTGTATGAGATTTAATCATTCTAAAAAGCATTTTGTATAAACGTATAACAAGGCTTGCAAATATTTTATCAGTAACTCACATAAAAACATACACATGTATCACACACACACACATCACACACATACACATGTTCCAAACATATGCACACACACTCCCCCCCCTCTCCTCCCTCCCGCCACACACACACACAGAAAGATTGCTGTTTAAAATTCTGGTGAAACTTTGAACTTGCCAATCAGAAACTGTTTGTTTGATCTCTTTCTCTGCCTGTCTATGAGTCTATCTATCTCTTTCTCTCCTGTTCTCTTTCACCACTTAAAGCAGCAACCATTTCTGCCACTTACTCAACATGCTTTGACTCAGCTCCTCCAATGAATATAGTATTGATGGAACAAGGTTCATTGATTTGTGGGAATGAATGAAGACTTTCAAAGTTCTTGATGATGGCGTCAAGGTTGACACGCCAAAAGTATGAGTTATCCATGGACTGTTTCAGGTTTGTCAATAAGAACAGGCGCACACTTTCCTCCTGAAATGTAAAAAAAAGAAAGAAAAAAAAAGAAGATAAAACAGAATATCAAAAACAAAGAGCAAGAGAATCAACCTATCATTAAGTACAGTATCAGGTTTATAATGCCAGTGATGATCATTAAGAAGAAGAAAAAATAAAGAATAAATTATTTATGACAGAAAATACCAGGCAGTGATTATGAAACACTAAAATGAAATATTCATTCATTAAGTATAATAGCAGGCTTTATAATGTCTTCAAAACATTAAATGGACAAAATGAACCAATCATCAAATATCGTAACAGACTTACAAGGTCATTAGTACATATACTGGGCAAAAAGAAATGAACCAGTCATTAAATATCATGTCAGGCTTTGAATGTCATGGAAATAATAGGAAAAAAACAACCAGTCATTAAATATAGTACCAAGTTCATAATGCCATTAATATATCATAAAATGAACAAATCGACCAAAAAATTTTGTGAAAAACACTTTTCATTTCACTGAGAGTATAGTTCTCAAATATTTACATTCAAGACTGACTGGTCTGGACAAATTCTAACTGTCAGCAACTGTGAATCAGAAGACACATCAGATTAATTCATACATTATGTAAATGAGTTGCAACACATTTAACAGATGAGATTTATTCTTTCTGCTTTTAAGCAACACAGAGACTGGCAGACAAATGTGCACATCTTTTGTTTTTCAACAAAGACATAAATGCACGTGCACCCACACTATGTCTCTCTCTCACACACACACACACATCTCAACTCAATAACTTTAACTGCAACAGTCTGATGAAAACAGACACGAGTGGGCTTTTACATATATGACTGTTTTTACCCAACCATCTAGGCAGCCATACTCTGTTTTCGGGGGTGTGCATGTTGGGTATGTTCTTGTTTCCATAACCCACTGAACACTGACATGGATTACAGGATCTTTAACATGTGTATTTGATCTTCTGTTTACGTATACACACAAAGGGGGTTCAAGCACTAGCAGGTCTACACATACGTTGACCTGGAGATCAGAAAAATCTCCACCCTTTACCCACCAGGCGCTGTTACCAAGATTCGAACCCGATACCCTCAGACTGAAAGTCCAACGCTTTGACCACTCGGCCATTGCGCCCGTCAGCCACACAATCAAAATGCAACCTATGCACTCATTTGGTGGAGACCTACATCACTACACTGAATACATGGAGAGTAAATAAACAGCATGAACGCACAGTACACACTCAACTTACTGCATTCAACATGCACAGAAACGCACACACAAGTGTACACACATACTTCCTAAATAGCGTGAAGAACTGATTTAGAATCAACACAAAATAGAATCTGAAATATAGTTTTCGGAAAGGATATCATGAAATTTAACGCCATTCGGATTGCTATGAGTTCAGCTGTGAAGATGGATTTATTCTCTCCCAGTTGAAAAGAGTTTTGAAAGTTAAGGTCTGGAATAACGAAAGCAGCACCAGCTCTATCATTTACAACAGAGCCGTCTGTAAAAATCTTTAGATGATTAAGGTATTTCTCTTCCAAATGGATTCGTACATGCGATGTAAGTAAATTTATGTTGTCATCTTTGGTCAGATCAGTGTGAACGATATCAAAGTGCGCTATTTGAAGTTCCCATACAGGTGTAGGTGATACTACAGACCTTTTAGCAAAATGTGGGGTTTTATTTACGCTGGAATTTGTTAATACTTGACGTGTATGTTCCCAGTGTGGTATGAGAGGATATAGATCTAGCTCTCTTTGGAAAATCGCGGTCAGATTTGAGATGTATTTCTGATTCCAAATCATTTTCGTCCGTTAAACTTCTCAAGACAAATTTACTACATGAATGTTCCCTTTGATCCTCTAATGGTAATACTCCTGCTGCACTGTACGTTTTCTTACTGGAAGCATGGACTGGTAAGCCAGGTGCCAGTTTATATGCTCTGCAGTCTATGCTTTGAATTTTTTTCAATAAATATTTCGGTGCACTGAAGTACACTTCTTGTGCATATATAAGTTTTGACCGAACAAGTGAAGTGCAAAGGTGTAGTAGAATGAGTATGTCCTGGCTCCATGGTTGTTTGCATACTATTTTCAAGAAGTTTAATGTTTTCCTGGCCTTTGTTAAAATGTAATCAATATGATGATTCCAAGTTAATTTTGATGTAATGTGTACTCCAAGGAATTTAACTACTTTTTATATTCCAGGGTGTTATCATAAATCTTAAAGGAAGGCAATGTTGCTGGACTTGATCCATTATTAAAAAGCATCAAGTGTGTTTTTTCGGTTGATATTTGTAGACCATTCTCGCTCATATAATTTGCTACTGTGTTCAATTCATTTTGATATAGCTTTTTTGTGTAATTCATATATCGGGCAGGCGTATTCTTTTTGATTGTAACTTTCATCCACATGCATATATCGTCAGCATATTGAACCATTACAACATTCTTTGTTAGGGGTGTAGGGGCTCTGGATAGAGGTAGTACCTTTGGTGTCTGGCACGCTGCTTCCTACTAGATAGGATGGACAGGCATCACTGGTCCTCATCCACCCCTAAATCTCTCACGTGTTGGCTCCAAGCGCCACACCCCGGTAAACCGCTTCAGCTGGCGGGCTAAACCACGTGAGGGGGTGGTGTTTACACTGCACCACTGGGCTGAAGAGCGGCGACAGGCGGCCAACGACCAGGGCGGAAGGGTCCCACAATGGACTCAATGGCTAAGTGTACATGACCGAGGGCGTACCACACCATAATCGTGGACTACGGCTTGCGGTCCTGGCTTGGAGAGGAGACGGGCGCCGCCAAGCTTTACCAAGCCCACTGAAAGGACATGAGGAGGAAGAATCAGTTTTCCAAGCCGGATCGGCCGGGGCCCGGATTAACAACGACCGCGCGTCCCACTGACTCACTTCAGGGTGGGAGCGATAAGTGGGCTACTGGAGTGAGAAATACCATCAAACTACCCACGCAATGTACAACCATCGGAACGTGGAATGTTCGTACCCTGTATGCCTGTGGTAAGCTCCATGAACTGACTCACGAACTGAAGCGCTACCGCTGGGATGTCATAGGATTGTCAGAAGTCAGATGGACTAGTTTCGGCGAAATGACAACAGATGAGGGACACAAGATCTGGTTCTCTGGGGAAGAAAAGAAACACGAGTATGGGGTGGCCTTCATTGTACGGAAGGAAATTGCAGGCAGTGTCATCAGCTGTACACCCGTCTCAAGCAGACTTATTACCATCCGCATTTCTGCCATACCCCACAACCTGACAATCATCCAGGTCTATGCTCCAACGACAGACCATGACGATGAGGAAACGGAGGAGTTTTACGAACAGATTGACTCCATCATAGCAACAGTCCCAAAGAAAGACATGCTGATAGTCCAGGGAGACTGGAATGCCAAGGTAGGCCCAGATGCCTACCAGAATTGGGCAGGAACAACTGGTAAATTCGGCATTGGGGAAACCAACGACAGAGGCCTCAGATTGCTGGAGTTTGCCAAAAGCCATCGCCTTACCCTAGCCAATACTCTCCATCCGCACAAGCTGTCCAGAACCGCAACCTGGCACTCACCAAATGGACAAGTCCACAACCAGATAGACTTCATCCTGACCCCACAACGCTACAAGTCTAGTATCAACAAAGCCAACACAAGGACGTTCCCAGGAGCTGATATCGGCAGCGATCATGATCTTGTCTTGGCAACCTTCAAGCTCAAGCTGAAGTGCAAGCGTTGTCCAAGGAATCCCCGTATCCGCTTTGACCTAGAAAAGCTGAAGGACCCCGAAATCGCGGATGTGTTCCAGGCTCAAGTAGGCGGGAAGTTCGCAGCCCTCAACTTAATGGACATCGACGTAGACACCCTTGCTAACAACATCAAAGAGGTGCTAACTACAACAGCTGAACAAGTTGTGGGAAAAAAGCGAAAAAGGATCCAACCATGGGTGACAAATGAGGTCCTAGATCTGTGCGACAAGCGGCGAGAACTGAGGAAAAAGAAACACTCTAGTAATGAAGCCAGGACGAAACACCAACAGGTGAACAGAGAAGTCAGGACGAAGATGAAGGCAGCCAAAGAAAACTGGATAGAGGAGCAGTGCGAAGAAGTTGAGAAAGGCATGGAAGCAGGGAACAGCAAAAGGGCCTATAGCACCCTCAAGACCCTCACCAAGACTAGCCAGCCAAGATCAGCTGTCATCGAAGATAAGGATGGCAAGCTACTGACAGATAGCGAAGAAGTCCTGAAGAGGTGGACAGAATACTGTGACGGCCTCTACAACTACCAGCTCAATCCAGACTCATCCATATTGCAGGACAACCCACGATCCACAGACAGTGAGGAAAATCTCCAAGTATTGAAGGAGGAGGTTGAGGCTGCAATACAGAGTCTGAAGCCAGAGAAATCCCCAGGAGTGGACAACGTCCCATCTGAGCTTTTGAAGTACGGAGGAAAGGAGACCACAGAAGCACTATCAATGCTATGTCAGAAGATCTGGACAGAAAAGAAGTGGCCAACAGAATGGACCCAATCGCTGGTGATTCCTCTACCCAAGAAGGGCAACCTCAAGCAGTGTCAAAATTACAGGACTATAAGTCTAATTAGCCACCCAAGCAAAGTCATGCTCCGCATCATCCTCAACCGATTGAAATCCAAGGCTGAGGAGCTGCTATCAGAAGAACAAGCAGGCTTTAGAAAAGGGAGGAGCACTGTCGAACAAATATTCAACTGTCGAGTCCTCATTGAAAAACATCTACAACACCAAAAGGACATCTTTCACAACTTCATCGACTTCAAGAAGGCATTCGATCGGGTGTGGCACAGCGGCCTCTGGCAAGTACTGAGAGGCTTCAACATTGATGAAGGGCTCATTCAAGTCATCCAGGCCCTCTACGAACATTCCAGCAGCGCAGTGCTCCTCAACAATCAACAAGGACAGTTCTTTCGGACCACAGTCGGAGTCAGGCAAGGATGCCTATTATCCCCAATACTTTTCAACATCTTTCTGGAGAGAATTATGCAGGAGGCCCTTGAAGACCACCACACCTCCATCACCATTGGCGGTAGGCCAGTCTGCAATCTGCGATTCGCAGACGACATCGACCTCATGGGGGGCACTAACACCGAGCTCCAGGATCTAACAAACAGACTCACTACAAGAGCAAATGCTTACGGCATGGAGGTCAGCACAGAGAAGTCAAAGGTCATGGTCAACAGCACAACTAACATCAGTGCCAACATAACCATGAATGGTGAGCCCTTAGAAGAAGTGACCAGCTTCAAGTACCTGGGAGCAACCCTGTCCAAAGACGGCACCTGCACAGCAGAAATCCGAAATAGGATTAATTCTGCAACGGCAGCGATGGCCAGACTGAACAGGGTATGGAAGAGTAACATCAGATTCCACACAAAATTCCTGCTCTACAAGTCACTGGTGGTCTCCATCCTCTTATATGGATGTGAGACATGGACACTGATGGCAGAAACAGAAAGAAGAATCCAAGCATTCGAAACCAAGTGCTTGAGGAGACTACTACACATCTCCTACAAGGAGCACAAGACCAATGACTATGTGCGGAACCTGGTCAGTAACCTTGTTGGGCCCCAAGAACCACTGCTGGCGACTGTCAAAACGACGGAAGATGGCATGGTTTGGTCACGTCATACGACATAACACCCTCTCCAAAACCATCCTGCAAGGGACTGTAGAGGAAGGGCGCAGACGGGGGCGGCAGAAAAAAAGCTGGTCTGACAACGTCAAGGAATGGACCAAAATGACGATGCCAGATCTCCTCACGACAGCTGCCAACAGAACGGCGTGGCGAGCTATGACATCTTCCTCATGTCCCCCCAGCCGTCAAGGGAATGAGTGAGAGAGAGTGAGTGAGGAATATCTGTCTGCAATGTTCGTGTAGATGAATACGTATTCCCTATTTTAGCCTGAATTTTTCTGTTTTCTAAGAAGTCTTTTATAAAGTTATACATATGTCCCGATAATCCAATCATCTTCAGTAGAGGAAGGGCGCATTACATTAGACGTGAATGCCACACTTGGTCATAGGCTTTGGTAATGTCGAAAAAAGTTGCAAGCAAACATTTTCGTCTTGCAAATTGGTGCTTAACCCGAGTGGTTAATTTCACTAAATGATCAATTGTGGATCTTCTTTTTATAAAACCAGCTTGATTTACAGGGATGACATTATAAAAGAACTTATAAAAGAAACGGTTAGGTATGAACTCATTATTGAAATTAACCATTTGATTCACGAACTCTTATTAAGAGGCTCTCACATAACCTTTTGCTGGATTCCTTCTCATTGCAGTTTTGACTATAATGAAAAAGTTGACATTTTGGCTAAAAAAGGAGCTAGAAGCGCCACGAAGGAGTTAGATTTAAATATTTCGCTTTCACTACAGGAATGTTACACCATGGTAGAAAAAGTCCAATGGTCAAAATTTCAGTCTGAAGAAAAACAAACTGGTAACACGGAGTTATATAAGAACATAAAGAAAATGTATGGTTTCATGGGAAGACATTATCATAATGATTTTCATAAGAGGCAAATCATTTCTCTAATCTGCAGATGGAAAATGAATTGTTTTAGGACAAAATATGTCAGTAATGTTTCTTGCATCTGTGGTGCTCACATAACAGCCGATCATATACCAACTTGCGATATGTTAAAGTCTCAAATCCCTGAACTGAAATCATCTTCAGTGTTGACGATCTTCAGCAGTCCATTGCTAATGTATGACTTTTTCAACTCCTTGTTAAACAGTCCAGTTGGTTCGCTGTTATAGTTGTTAGTTTTTCATTAGAAATATTTTATATTGTTATGATTTTTTGTTTATTTTTATTAAACAAAACTTAAATCAATAATTTTCACACACACACACACTTTCACTTACTCGTATGCGTACACAGTAATTCCGCCCCCCCTCCCCCCCCCCCCCCCTCTCCTCCTGCTCGATTTTTTTCCTTCCCTCGTCTAATATCACTTACAGTGAAAAGACTTAAACTAAAGAACGAACGAATACTTCCTAAACACATACATATGCATGTACACTTGCAAACACTCCTCCCAAACAGACATACAAACATGCATGCTCACAAATATGCACCCATTTGCCTTCTTGTACACACAACCTTCTGCACATCCCCACTTCCCCAATCTGCATTACAATCACATATGGCACAAGTCCTAAAGAGGACAATAATTCAGGGCCCGATTACACAACATGCTGTTAGCAGTTAGCTGTGAAATAAATCCCTAACTATAAGCTAAAAATGGTCATTTAACAGCAAGCTATTACAACTGCGTTGAACAAGCTCAATTTTCACAACCTGGCATTAGTTCAGAGGTAAAACTTTTGCGGTGCTCAATGCAGCTCTAAATCTCTAAGCTGACAGCTGGGGCAAGACAAATCAAATCAAATCAAATTATGGTGCTAAGCACCTCACCGACGACTAAGGCCATCTCAAGGCTATCTCCATGTCAGTACCTACTTCAAGTCAAGGGTAAAAAATCCAAAACAATAAAAACTAGTCACCGCTTTAAGCTTTCCACTCAAGGTTTAAAAACCTTCCATAGTTTAAAACCTTCAAATCTGATTAAAAATATTCACTTCTTTCAAGAAGTCCATCAACGTTCACGGAGGGACATCACAAAACAAAGTCTTCAGAGAATCCACCATGTAATGTCTGTATCTAACGTCATGCAGATGCCAACAGTCAAGGAGCACATGTTTCACGGTGAGAGGCTCATCACAGGGAATACATGGAGGAGCCTCCTCCCTCTTCAACAAGTAAGAATGAGTAAAAAAAAAAAGAAAGTGTGCCCCGTGCGCAGTCTGCACAGCACAGACTCCTCCTTTCTATTCTTCACCACCGATGGGAGGGTCTCTTTTAGGTCTGGACGGATTCGGAACAGCTTGTTGTCCATCTGGGTGTTCTACTCCTCTTGCCAAGATCCTTAAGTGTTCACATTCTGCTTCATGCCTGTGTATGGTACAAAGGATCTCGATAATTCTTCCTTTACAGCGTTCTTGGCCGGCTGGTCTGCCTTTTCATTACCACGAATGCCAACATGGCCGGGGACCCAGGCCAACACAACATCATATCCTTTCTTTGTTACGAGAGTAAAAGTATCGTAAAATTCCGTCAGTCTGGGATGAGTCAGATTCCTGCAGGCGATCGCCTCCAGGGCTGACAAGGAGTCGGAAAAGATCATGAAGCTCTTTTGTTTTGAAAGGAGAACCATTTTTACCGCCAGAACCAGTGTGGTCAGTTCCACAGTGTACAATGAGCTGTCAGATAGGATGTGTTCTTTGCGGGCTGGTCAGGAAAGGTGGGACAGAATGCAGATCCAGCAACACCGTCCTCTGACTTGGAACCGTCAGTGAAAATTTTTTGAAAGGTGTGGAATTTGTGGCAGAGTTCCGAAAAGTAAATTCTGTAGGCCAGTGAACTGGTGGAGTCTTTACTGTACGAGGCCAGATCGAATCGAACCTCAGGTGTTTTAAAGGTCCATGGTGGGCTGTCAGGGAACAAAACATCTGAGATGCCACCGACATCTATCATGCTCCTCTAACTTGGGTACCTCAGAAAGAGGAGTGGGTCTGATGGAAGCTGGTTGACAAGGTTTATGAGGTCCTGCCTCAGAACAGGGACAGAAGGAGGAAGATATATTGGACAGACAGTGATAATTTTATTTAGTTTGACTCTGGCTGCCACGGCCTATAAAGGTGTGTTTAAAGAAATGGCACAATAAAAGAGACTGATGTAAAAACAGAGTGATGCCTCCTGTCAATCCCTCTTGCTTAGGTTGAGCGGGTTTAAAAATTGAGTTAAAACCTGAAAGAGTTAAAGTCTTGCCATCTCTATGCAGAGTTTCTTGCAGTGCCAGCACTGAAGGTTTAAAAGAATGACAAACCAACTGGAGTTCCTGAAGGTTAGCGTTAAAACCATGGATGTTTCATTGAATGATTGCCATAGAAAGGTTAATATCATAGCAGCATCCTAGTCTATCTCTACCTCCTGCTCCTACGCTTGCGATGGTCCAAGGTCAGACAAGACTAAAAATCGATTTGTTGTACTTATTTCAGCTTTGTCTGAGTCTGGCCGAGCCAGAACATCCACCACCTCAGCTCTCCCCGACCCCGCAGAAATCACAAGCTTTCCCTCCTTATTTGGTTTTGGAGGGGGAAGGCTTCTGGGCACTCCCACCAGCCCGAGGAGCCAGCTGACAAGAGGCAGGATGAGAGGATGGGGGAGTTTGGTGGGTGTGTGTGTGTGTGGGTGGGGGGAGGGGGGGGGCAGATACCATGCCTCTGCCCAAGGCTCCCCCCCCCTTCCCTCCACTGCCCAGAAGCTCCCGAGGACTGCCGTGCAGGATGGGAGGGGGTGGATACAAAGCCTCCACCTGAGGCCAATGACCTCACTGATCTGATAGTTACATCTGTCTGTGTCCCTGTGGATGCAGTCTGGACCGTACCGCAACATTCACAATCTTGGGTTGCACAACCGCCGTGTATGACGGTCCTGCTTTCCGCAAAGCAGCCTCAACGATCTTCCTTGCTTTGAAAAAAGTAATCTTCTTCTCCATCTTCACCTTTCGAATCTCCTCTTTTTTCCAGGTGGGGCAGTCTTTAGATGAAGACAGGTGGCTGCCTCCGCAGTTGATGCAATGGGCTGGAATGCCTCACTAACGACCTGTTTGGCATGGGAAGCCCTACCAGGGGCATCATGTACACAGCTACAATGGCTATGTAGGCTGTCAAATAAGGCCTAAAAAGCAATAAAGCTTCAGAAGCACTAATGACCCGGCCGACCTAGCTCACTTGATCACTGGCCACTAAGCCTCCCTACCATGACAAGGTAGTGACCCCCCAGGGTGGTGCGATAGATGAACCTGGGTGTGACTCGGGCACCATCACACAATGAACACAGGCTGTTCGACAGGATACTGTCAAACAGTTTCTGAATGAATGAAGGTGAGTTCTGTCAGTCAGTCACTCACACACACACACACACACACACACACATCTTCTATTAGTAACTTGGGACCAGAGCACCTCTAAAATTACTAATAAAAAGCATAAGGAGAACAAATATTCTAAATTTCGCCACCACTGTGTTCAACCGCTGTCTACACCCGTGATCAGCTGTTGGCAATTCATCCTTCACCTCTTAATCCAGCCTTGACTTTTACTTTTTTTTTTTTTTTTTTTTGCTGCCCCATCATCTGTACTGTTTCATTGACATTACTCCCACGCCGCTCATTCCGAGTCCCCTGAACACATCTACACCCGGGTTAGTCACACTCCCAGCGTCGGCAATCCGCAGGGAACTATCAATGTTAGGTCATCAAGAGGCCACACACAAAAGGAGACCCTGCACTGCTGCTGAGTCACTTCAGTGGTGTTCAGTGGTGCCTGTTCTGATTTAACATACTTAGGACACCACCTACTAAGCCCCCTACTAACGACAATAATGGCTTAGTCACTGAGCCACACTGAGTGAGCGTCCCTCCCAGAGTGGAGACCACCACCATGTACCTCCAACAACAGCCCCCCATGAAACTGCCGACACTGAAGACATTGACAGGACTCACCCCAAGCATGGAAGTGGAGGGGTATCGAAACTGAGGTCACCATGAGAGCAGGGCATGAAAAGCCACAGACTTCGGGACTGTTTTGTTTATACTGATGATGATGAAGGAAGAGCAGGATGACAATGATTATGACGATGTTGTTATGGAGGTCCATTTTGGTTTGGGACTGCGTGTCAAGGCTGTACTCTATGCTTCCTGTCATAATGATATCCCAGCGTTAACCAGGCCTGAGAGATATAGACACTTGCAATGTTGGTCAGGTAATTAGAGCAACACACCCAAAGATGCATCCGTAAAGTGGATGATACTCAACTGTGTGGTCCCAGTCTCCCCATTTAAGCCATAGCACACTCAACTCTGGGTAGGAGCCCACCGCGGGCCAAAAAATCCACCTCTGCTGGGATTCGAACCCATGTTCTCCCAGCCGTCAGTCCACAATGCTAACCACTTTGCCACGGCGGCTGGTCAGCCTTGACTTCTCGCCGACGACTGCTGGGAATAGTTGCAAATCTACCTTGGAAACGGAGTTGTTGTAGGGGGAGGAGGAAGCAGAAACACATTTCCATTCTCATCAGTAAATTCCACCAGTGCTGGACAGTCCCACAGTACAAGATCTGTGAACTATGATAATTCAACATACAAACCAACTACTAAAAAGAATTCTGCTAACAAATCTTCATTCCTGTCCATTGCTTTATTCAACGCTCAATCAGCTGGCTGCAGCGAGAAACGTGCAGCAATCAACGATTTTCTTATTGACAAAAATATTGATATTCTCTGTCTTAATGAAACTTGGCTTTGTCCAGCTGGTGATGAGGCCAAGTGCAAAGATTTGTCTCCACCCAGTTTTATGACCGACAGTTTCCCACACATAACGTGTGGAGGTGGCATTGCTTTTCTTCTTGGTCGACATCTCCGTCAGTTTCTGTTTTTGAACAATACTTTCAGCTTTGATCATTCCAGTTTTGAACTAGCACAACTCACTCTCTCCTTACCAAATAGTCCACTACATATTTTTTTTTGTCTATCGCCCACCACCTAGCAAGAAAAACCAACTTACTGACAATCTCTTACTTGAACAGTTTCCTAACTTTCTAGAATATACTAACACTTTAAAGGGCCACTGTCTCATTATTGGAGATTTTAACTTTCACTTTGATAAACCCTCAAATGCCAACACTGCAAAACTAATAAACCTTCTAGACTCTTTCTCTCTGTCTCAAGCCATCTCCACACAAACCCATCGTCAAGGCCACACCACCCCCTCTTCTGTCCAGCCCCAGTTTCAGGAAGCTAAGAGAGAAAGGAGAACTAAGGCAATGGTTGAAGACTAACTTACACATACACAAACAAATTTTCCAAACTGCAAATAAACTTGTCAATAGAATTGTAAATAATGCAAAATCATCCTCCTTCAATGCTAAGTGTTACGAAGAGTAACTTGAATAATGGGAAGATAAGCTATTAACACACTACTCAACAAAGCTGACAGGCAGATGTAGCAATGTAATAACAAATCTTCCAGGTTCGTTGATTTTTAAGTGTCAGACGCTTCATCCACAGTAACCATAAGTACACCAGTTCTTAAAGTTCAAACGAAGACAAAGTTTTAATTCTCAAATGAAAAAAAAAACAATATACGAACTAGCTTCCAACTCACAGGTTTGTTCCAAGGTTCTCTTTTCTATTGGACATCAATTTTCCATCGATGAAAATCTCATACGAACACTCAATATTACTGTCCCTTTTCTTCTAATCTAACACTGGGTACTAAACTTCAACACACACTCGTGTTCTAACCTAGAACTTTCCAATTAACAAACTCTTGACTGCACCCCGGCCCCGCATTCCACGAATCGAACTTCCTTCAACTTTTCTGCCCTGTCCATACCCACGCACCCATAAGCCTTTCCTTCTGGCAGGTAGAATTATCAGTCGCTCGGTTGATGACTTGAAATATTCTGGACTTCGCTGCGAGCGGTGAAGAAACCGTTTTTCCCTGCTGTCTGGGCTGAAGCGTCGTTCGCTCATTGAAATCGCTGATCGACTCAACGCCGTTTTATGATGCGGTTCCTATAGCAATGACCTTTCAATGACGTGTTTTCCTATCAGCCCTACGTCATCGTACCAAGACTTTGCTAACCACGCACGTCATGATAATTCTTTCCTTGCATTCATTTTCTTAATTGTAACATAACCCCCCACTTAAGAAATTTTCTCAAAATTTCCAAAACTTACAATTCAAGGAATGACTCTTACAATAAACATAAAACAACTAAAGGTAATGTCCCTGGCAAATGAATATCTAACCATAAGTAGCCCAAACCCAAACTCACACATCCAGGGATTTACATTCTGCTCAAAAAGTCTGCGGTATGATTGTCAGTACCTTTCACATGTTCAACCTTCATGTCAAAGTTCTGAAGGTACAAGGGCCAACGCATGACCCTGTTGTTTAAGAACTTGGCAGAGTTCAGAAAGGACAAAGGTTGATGGTCTGTGCGCAACACAAAACACACACCCTGGAGATACAGTTCAAATTTGCGCACGGCCCACACGATGGCTAGGCACTCTTTCTCCATGGTGGCGTACTTCCTCTCAGCACGGGACAGCTTCTTGCTGGCGTAGGACACCGGGAACAGCTTCCCCTCATGCTCCTGCATGAGGACTGCACCAACACCTTCGTCAGAAGCGTCGGCGGCGAGCACAAACGTCTTGGAAGGGTCCGGCAACCGAAGCACAGGCTCCGTGGTCAGGAACTTCTTGACGGTGCTGAAGGCCCTCTCTTGCGCTTCTCCCCACTCCAGCTGGTTCGGCTTCCCTTTTCGTAGCAGGTCAGAAAGCGGCGCAGTCACAGTGGCAAAGTGGGGCATATACTCCCTGTAGAATCCCACCATGCCAAGGAAGGACCGCATCTGCTTCTTTGTATGGGGACTTGAGGCCTCAAGGATCTTCTTCACGTTATCCTCAAGGACCCCTTTCACTCCTTCCTGGAGAGAATGTCCAATGAAGTCGATGTTGTCTGCCCCGATAATGCACTTGCTTGGTCTTGCTGTCAGATGTGCTCCTGACAGTCGTTTGAATACTTCACGAAGAATGTCCAAATGCTGGCCCCAGGTCTCTGAATGAATCAGGATATCGTCCCAGTAGAACACGACACCTTCCATATTGCCCATGAGTTTTCTCATGCCCCGTTTCAGAGTTGCACCAGAGTTCTTCATACCGAAGGGCATGCGCAGGAACTCGTATGTGCCGTCTGGAGTCACGAATGCCGTCTTTGGAATGTCTTCTTCCGGGATTGGGACCTGCCAGTATCCCTTGCTGAGGTCTATCTTGAAGAAGATTTTACTTCCACTCAGTCTTTGGAACAGGTCAGTGGCTGTCGGCATGGGCTCTGGATCAAGATGAGTCAGCTTGTTTAGTCGCCTAAAGTCAATACACACTCTGTTGGTACCGTCCTTTTTCTTGACGACAACAACTGGAGATGCGTAAGGAGATCCAGTAGACTCGCGTATCACACCCAACTTCAGCATTTCTTGGATATCTCCTTTCAGCGACTCTCTGGTGGCGTAAGGCATAGGGTACGGTTTGGACCTGACAGGTGTCGAAGACGTCAGTTTGATGTCATGCTGGACCAGGTCAGTCCTTCCTGGGAACTCAGTGAATAACTCCGAGTACTCATTCAGGAGGTCTCGAGCATCAGTTTGCTGCTTACTGACCAGCTGGGGTCCTAGGGCAACACAATCTACAGTCTCTTGAGATCTCAGGTCACTGAACTCCAGGAGCTCCTCATCATTCACTGACTCTTCATCGATGGGTTCATTAGAAGTCTCACAGGAGTTGTAGAGAGCCCACTCGTGAATCTCAGCTGCATGTGCGTCAGTGGTGCTCTCATCCAGTTCACGTTCAGTGTATTTCTTCAGAAGGTTGGCGTGAAAAATCTTCTGCTTGCCCTTGATTTTCACACCATAGTCGTTCAGTCCCTTGACAGCCTCAACAGGGTAAGGTCCTTTCCACTGCATCAGCAGCTTGTTGTGATCAGAGGGAAGCAGGACAAGCACTTTGTCCCCTGTCATGAATCTCCTCACTTTCGTCTTTCGGTCGTAGTAGTGCTTGCTCTTGCCTTGGGATTTCTCTAGCTCCCTCCTGGCCAACTGCAGGGTGTCCTCAAGGCGTTCACGCAGCTCGACTACGTACTGGTAGCTGTTCTTGACCTCTGGGGACTCCACTTCCTTCGTCCACAGCTCCTTTAGGATATGCATAGGCCCACGCACAGTCCTGCCATACAGGAGTTCGAAGGGGGAGAATCCAGTTGATTCTTGAGGCACTTCCCGGTAGGCGAACAACAGGGAGTTGATGAAGTGGTGCCACTGTCGGGGTTGGTCCGCACACAGTTTCTTCAGCATTGACTTCAGTGTACCGTTGTACTTTTCTACCAGGCCGTTGCACATCGGATGGTAGGGAGTGGTGGTCAACTGCCGGATGCTGAGGAGACGAGCAACTTCTTTCATGCAGTTACTCACGAACTGAGTCCCTAAGTCACTCAAGATCTCATCAGGCACACCCAGTCTGCTGAATAAGTCCACCAATGTCTCCGCTACAGTCTCTGTGTCGATGCGTTTCAGTGGAACTGCCTCGGGGTACCTGGTCGCGTAATCCATCAACGTGAGGATGTAGCGGTGTCCTGATTCACTGGCTGGTTTGATTTCTCCGATCAGGTCGATGGCCACTCTCTTGAACGGTCGATCCACCAACGGCATCTTCTCTAGTGGCACCTTCGGAGTCTTCCCTTTGGGTTCCGTCTTCTGGCACACATCACAGGATCTGCAGAAGCGTGCCACATCACCATGAACACCTGGCCAGTAGAAGGCAGCCATGATCTTGTCCGTTGTCTTTTTGATGCCTATGTGACCTCCGAAGATGGATTCGTGAGCCAACTTCATCACTGGGGTACGCAGATCTGCTGGCACAAGAATTTGTCGTACAGTTTGGCCTCCACTCAGTTTTTTAAACAGTCTGTACATAACCCCATTTCTCTTGTCAAAGGACACTTCTGCGTTTTCTCTGGTCACAGTGTTTGCCTTGTTGTACTTCTTCAGAGAAGGGTCAGCTTGCTGGGACTGAATGAGTTTCTCTCTGTTAACGTCAGGAATCCCTGTGGGCTCACTCACTTTCAGTGGAGTCATTTTCTTCTTCTCCTCCTTGGCCTGAGCACGCGTTGTCACAGCGCAGGTGTGCCCCCACTCGTGGTCAGGATTGTCTGCTGCTCTGGCACCGTCAATATTGCCGATGATGACATCATTGGGTGGACTGGGGAGGCATAGTGCATTCACTTTCCCAACAAAGAATGGTGTTGAAACCTCGATGTCAGCAGTGGGAACTGACTCAACATGTCCATGCACACATCTCAGGAAACTGTTTTTTCCGGTTAACTGTTCCTCTGGCACAAGGTCTTTTCTGATAATGACGCCACTGTATCCAGTATCTCTCAGCACGTTCACCTCTTTGCTATCATAGAGCCCTTTCACCACTGGCATTGTGCTCAAGTCACCTTCGTTTCGGTTTACAAATGCGCACCTGACAACTGCTTCATGCTTTTCTGGATTTTCCTGTCCTTCACTCCAGTTCTGATTTTGACATCGGTTGTGACTCCCTTCTCTGATGGCGACGTTTGCAGACGTCACGTTTCTTCTGTTTCCAAACTGTCCTTGGAACTTTCGTTCTTCTGGTTTGACATTTTGTGAGCTGGCTTTCTTTGGAGCTCTACATTCAACAACTTTGTGGCCCAGTCGTCCACAGTTGAAACACTTCACTGGTGATCCGAACTGGTTGGAACCCTGCACTGGTCTCAGTTTGTCAGACTGCAGTGTTGCCGGCTTTGGTTTGGCATCAAAGCTCTGACGCTGAGACTCCAGGAACCTCTGTGCCGCTTCAGTGAGAGATTTCAGGCTTTGGTCTTTTTCTTGAAGCAGGAACGATTGCACGTCTCTCGGGCAGGAGTCCATGAACTGCTCTTTCAGGACCAGGTAAGATAAGCCTTCATAGTCTTTATTTTTTTCAGCTAACTCCACCCATCTTTCAAGATAGTTCTGGATTCTCGTCAGAAACTGAGCAGGACTCTCATTCTTCTCTGGCCTACTGGAACGGAAACGTTTCTGGAAGCCTTGCTCTGAGAAATCGTAGCTGCGAAGCAGTGCGGATTTCAGTTTCTCATAGTCGTCGGCATCTTCTCGGGACAGTCTGGAGTATACTTCCAGGGCATGACCAGTCAAGAGAGCACCCAAGTCCGTGGCCCACTGATCTCCTGGCCATTTCATGGCTTTAGCATGGCGTTCAAAGCGCTCTAAGTAGCTATCGATGTTGTCCTTCTCATCTACAAATGCAGGGAGACGAGGTCTCTTGGCAATATGAACTTCTGTCTGTGCAATGGATTCACCATTTTCCGATCTCAGTTCAGCCATTCGTATTTCATATTCTCTTTGTTTCTCTCTATCTTGGTATTGTCTTTGACTCTCTCTCTCTTCAATCTCCAATTGTATTTTCTTTAGACTTCTCTCTGCAGCTCGCTCTTCTCTTTCTATTTCTTGCTGTTTTCTTTCTTGCTCATCAACGTATTTCTTAAGATCTTCACCTGTCAAGCCTAGTTCCTTTCCAATCTTCACAAATTCCATCTTTACAAAGTTTTGACGGCAAACAGTCTCCGGAGCAATGCACTCAATACAACACTACAGTCAAAGGCAGCTATCTCTCTCTAGATACTCCTAGATCTGCACAACGTGCTCACAAAAAGTTCTCACAGTCACGGGCGACAGTTCATTTAACTACCCTGGATCTGCTCGACACTTAATAGCAATCTCCTTTTACTGAGTCCGTCTCACTTGTCACAGAGTTCTTACGCACTATTTCACCTTTGTAGATCTAGCGCGACTTAAACCCTAAACAGTTCGTTTAAAACTCCAGTCCAAGTGCACAGTCACTAAATAAAGACATCTGACGAAGAAAAAAATCCCGGCTTGGCCCCCAAATGTTACGAAGAGTAACTTGAATAATGGGAAGATAAGCTATTAACACACTACTCAACAAAGCTGACAGGCAGATGTAGCAATGTAATAACAAATCTTCCAGGTTCGTTGATTTTTAAGTGTCAGACGCTTCATCCACAGTAACCATAAGTACACCAGTTCTTAAAGTTCAAACGAAGACAAAGTTTTAATTCTCAAATGAAAAAAAAACAATATACGAACTAGCTTCCAACTCACAGGTTTGTTCCAAGGTTCTCTTTTCTATTGGACATCAATTTTCCATCGATGAAAATCTCATACGAACACTCAATATTACTGTCCCTTTTCTTCTAATCTAACACTGGGTACTAAACTTCAACACACACTCGTGTTCTAACCTAGAACTTTCCAATTAACAAACTCTTGACTGCACCCCGGCCCCGCATTCCACGAATCGAACTTCCTTCAACTTTTCTGCCCTGTCCATACCCACGCACCCATAAGCCTTTCCTTCTGGCAGGTAGAATTATCAGTCGCTCAGTTGATGACTTGAAATATTCTGGACTTCGCTGCGAGCGGTGAAGAAACCGTTTTTCCCTGCTGTCTGGGCTGAAGCGTCGTTCGCTCATTGAAATCGCTGATCGACTCAACGCCGTTTTATGATGCGGTTCCTATAGCAATGACCTTTCAATGACGTGTTTTCCTATCAGCCCTACGTCATCGTACCAAGACTTTGCTAACCACGCACGTCATGATAATTCTTTCCTTGCATTCATTTTCTTAATTGTAACACTAAGATACTTGCCTGCACCACCTCTAAGCAGCTTTTTAAAATCACAAACAGTTTACTGGGAAAGGCAAAGACTTCTCCTTTACTATTATCTGTTTGTCCATCAGAACTTCCCCAGGCTTTTGCTGACTTTTTCATATCTAAGATCAAAGATATTCGTACTAAACTCGATTCTGATTCTGTGTCCCCTCCTGCTGTTGTGCACTACAAGTTTTCAAGATCTCCCCTCACTGCCTTCCAACCTGTGTCTGAAACAACTGTATATGACACTATAAAAAATACTGTAATAAAAACTTCCGAACTTGACCCGCTGTCTTCATCCCTTCTTTTTGAATGCCTTGACATTCTACTTCCCTATTTCACTTCTATCATTAACAACTCCCTAATGTCTGGAACTTTTCCATTTGTTTAAATATTCAGTTGTCAAACCACTTCTGAAAAAGCCATCTCTTGATCAAGAAAATCTGAGAAACTATACACCCGTTTCCAATTTGTCTTTTCCGTCCAAAATAACCAAAAAGATTGTTCTCCTACAATTCTCTGAACACCTCAGTAAGAACAACTGGTTCTATTCCTTGCTATCATGTTACCGCTGGTCACAGCACTGAAACTCTTTATTGAAAATTGTCATTGACCTTCTTACAGCCCTGGACAAAAATAATATTTTTCTTCTTGATCTGTCAGCAGCTTTTGATACCACTGATCGAAATATTTTGATAAATCGACTCTCCCATACTTTTGGTGTCTGGTATGGCTCTCTCTTGGTTCAGCGCTTATCTCTCCAACCAAAACCAGACTTTTACTGTGAACCACCTGCACTCAAGACCCACTCCCTTAGAACTTGGTGTGCCCAAGGATCTGTCCTTGGACCCAATCTTTTTCTACTTTATGTATAACCTGTTTCAGAAATTGTATCCCATCATTCTCTATCACATCATAATTTTTCGGATGATAACCAATGCCATGTCTGGTCCAATCTCTCATCTTTCTGAGATTATCACCTCTGTTCAACAATGTTTAGCTGACATAAAATCGTGGATGACAAGCAACAAACTACAGCTGAATGACGAAAAAACAGAAATAATTTTTCTTGCTCCTAAATGTTTGCTAAATTCCATTTCACTTCCCCAAGTTGTTCAGTTAAATTGGTGCAATGTTCCAACCTCAAAAATTGTTCGCAACCTTGGTGTTTACTTAGACCAGGCTCTATCCTTTGAAAGGCAGATTTCCTCAATCTGTCAAATCTGTTACCTTGAGTTACGTAGAATAAGCTATATTCAGCACTTTCTGTCTCAGGATACAACAAAAACCCTTGCTCCCTGGTCCTATCTAGGCTTGACTACTGTAATTCCTTGCTCGCTAGATACCCCAAATACTTGTTATCCAGACTCCAGAGAGTCTAAAACCATACTCCATGGCTTATCTTCCGTTCTCCAAAATCTGCTCATATCACTCCTCTCCTTCATTTCCTCCACTGGTTACCCACTGAGAAAAGAAATGATTACAAACTATCTCTCCTGTGCTACAAATTTATGATTGGCATGTCTCCTTACTTTTCTGAGCTTCTCCATTACTGCTCTCCATTTCGCCAGCTCCAGTCATCAGGTGATGACCATCTCTTAAAAATTCCCTCCTGCAGAACCAGATCATATGGAAAATGCACTTTCCAGACTTCTTCCGCATGGAACTCACTCCAGTTTCCTGTCCATCATGTTGTTTCTTGCCCTTCTTTCAAAACCTCTTTGAAAACTAATATATTTCCAAACATTCAAACCAATAAATAACTCCTTGTTTCCATATCAATGTTTTAGTCAAGTTAATTCCATTCATTTATTCATTCATTTTTCAACTTCTATTATTTTTACTATTTTTAAACGTACACATGTTCATATGCCTTGAATGGCCAAGATGTGCTGGCACATGTGTGTGTGTGTGTGTGTGTGTGTGTGTGTGTGTGTGTCCTATGCGTTTATGTGTATGTGCATTATTCTCACTATTTTAGTATCAACAGGCAGTTGTCAGCTTATTTATAGTGTTGGCATTTGCAACCATGTATACTTGTCAACCTAAAATCTCTGCTGTTTTAACATTTCTCTTCCGAACATGCTTGGAATCTCTTGTGGAGGCCATGTTTATGCTGCACAAATGAGCACAATTAATATCGGAAACTGCCATCGCATGTCTGTTCCAATAAATTAGGTGAGGGTATAAGGGAATGCCTGAATCTACTTACAACCAATGACTTAGCTGCTTGCTAACAGCACTACCTTGAAGGTAGCTAGCTGCCAGTTAATTTCAAGATATAGGGTAGGAAAGGGTAATTGCGAACAGCGTGTAATTGTGAACGATTTGTACACTGCCCCACTTCGAAGCATTCTTAACAGTTGCATTTCACAATTTAACATCTGCTTCGACCTTTTTCTAATACCTTAATGAATATCCATTTCCAAAAACTAGTCAAACATCAGCTATTATTGGCTATTTCCGCGCTTGTTCTCTTCGCACGCCACTGCCGACCAAGGTTACAAATATGTTCTCAAAATCCTGAAATCAATGGAAGCAGGTTGTTGGACTTGAACTTTGACACAGTTTTGAAATAGTTGATATGTTGAATGCGCATTACCATTGCTGGGATCATTTAAGAAAGAATATTGGTGACCGATCAGAATGTCAGTTTTGACAGGTATCTGCAAAATAGTGTCGTCTGCAAGTAGACCATATGATATTTTGACATGAGTCTATTTGCGAACGATGCTGCACAGTTACTGAGCACTCTCAAAAGGTTGTGTTTGTATGCGGTGTGGGGTGTGGGTGTTTAAAAATATGTTTGTGAGCATGTGTGATCAAAACCAACAATGCAACAGTCTCGTGCGATGTTCCAATATGTTATGTCTAATGAGTTAAAGACCTGCTTCTGTTTTAATTGTCTATGTGTACCCAAAGCCATCATTCGCATTTAGACTTGCCCATTCACATTTATCCTCAGACACCCCTGCTATTTCAAATGTCGACAAAACGTTGAAAGGATGAGCAGACAAACTTTTCCTGGTGCAACCAGTCAGAGAAAGCCTTCAAAAACAAAAGAACTACATTTGACTATCATATGACATGTTATCTTTACAGTACACATACTGAGCTAATCGCTTTGACTGGATCATTCGCAATTAGGCATACCTACCCTACAACACAGTTAGTGGCATGCTTAAGCTAATAGCTAACTACCTGCCAGTTAACAATTTAGCTGGCAGTCAGGCTGCGCTATCTGACTTCTTGTTGTGAAACCAGCCCAAGATCATTAGTTACTGCCATTTTCTGTTGATTAAGCAACTCCTCCTTTGTCAAGCCCTTTGTAACTCGATCATGACTGATACGTTGAGGTACTTTGCCAGACTTTTGCTCTGTGACTTTGGTAACCCCATCTGCATCAGTCCTGGCACCACTCATTTGTGTACCATCCTGGGTGCACCAATATTTTTTGTATAAAAAACTAACATCATTTAATGTTAGAACAAGAGAGGCAAGGCCTTCAAGACTTACGTGTGATATGCACTTTATCAAACAGAGGAATTATGGAGAGAAAAAAAACATGCGAAAGGGATAATCTAGCAAAAAGACTAATTGATGTGACCTTGACCTTAGACATCTAAATTTGCATTGCATTGATGTTCTGGCCAAAACAAACAACAACATGGTATACCAATGAAAACTGGATGGAAGAAATAAGGTTCTATTATCCGTTTTCCCAATAGGCTATGTTGTAACCTTGACCTTTGACTTTGCTTCTTTTCATAGGTGTCACCATGACCAATCATTGTACCAAGTTTGCTATATCTATAAAAGACCTTCTCTCTCTTGCATGCAGAAATGTTTCCTACCAATATTGTATGCCAGGTATACCTTGACCCATAACCTCTGATTTTGAATTTCTTAAGGGATTATGCTGCACCTATAACCAGTCACAAGACCAAGGTTGATTAAAATTGAATTCATATCATGGTCTCTATCTCACATTTTTCTATTTAGCCTTGACCATTTCATCTTCTTTACCATATAATCATGACTTTAAGGGTCTTATTCATACCTGCCATCCTGTCAAGTTGACTTCCTATGCCACTTGTATGAGTCAAGAAAAGGCCAACTTTAAAGTTTATGACTGGTACACACACACAATATACATACATACATACATACATACATATACATATATATATATATATATATATATATATATATATACACACATACAGAGAGAGAGAGAGAGAGAGAGAGAGAGAGAATTCAAACACAATACAATGCATCTGATCTATAGTTTCTAATGTGGTGATCGCAAATTTCATACCATGCATGCATGAACATATAGTATATACATATATATATATACACACACAATTAGGTCACACTCTCTGGGTATTTTGGGCTCTGCTCCATGTAAAAAACATTGTGGTACTGTAAAGTTTGGTCTATAAGCCGCGACTTTTTACCCCAGCGTCAACCTCTGCGGCTTATACAATGATGCGGCTTATTTGCGGATTTTAACGATCCCGGGAGTGTCATGTTCTCATCTATTCTTAGCTGCCCTTCAACCCACCAAAATCATGATTTCTGTCCATGAATTTTTGGATGAGCTTCAGGATTTATAAATCAAATCCGCACACATTAAAGCCTTCAGATCAGCATTCAGTTCTACTCTGCTCAAGCGTACACCCTCATCATGCCGAAAACATGACGTCATGCTGATGATGCAGCCTTCAAATTGAAGGCGATCGACATAGCAGACGACAGTGCAAGCGACGAACCAGCAGTGACCTCCACCTTCATGTTCATGAAGTGAAAGTGAGGCTGAAGTCAGTGACAGGATGGCAGAGGAAGCTGTGCTGGTTCTCTTCAACTCGGACACTGAAGACGAAGATTTTAGTGGATTCTGAGCAGGATGACGTTAAATAAATGTGACTATCCCAAAATTATGGATCTTATTTTCGTTGTGTTTATTATTATTTTTTTGTGGTACTAGCAGTATTTTCGCTTGATATGGTTTCATGAAGTCCAATGCTGGATTTCAACCAGGATTGTGTGGAAAATAAGAAGATGAACACCTTAAAGGTTGCTTTATATGATTATCAATTATTTACCATCATGTTGGGCTCCCTTAAATCTTTCAAAACCTGCTAGAGTGAAGCTTTAATGTTTGTAATTTCACAAACGCGCAAGCCCTCCGTGCCACTGCGCAGATTTTAAAGATGCGCGCCACACATACACTCTTTTAGAAATCATATTCCTTGATTCTGACTTGATGCAAAAGTATGGTTACCAAGACATCTGTCTTACGGATAACACCCGCAATGTCTATGTCTAATGCAAAACTCATTCACTTCCCTTGGGTAGTTTTGCAATCAAAGGGTGTTGAGGCCTTATGGGTACATAGTTTTCATTTTATGTTTCCAATAGTTTTCTCTTTGCTCCCTGTATGTGTGGTCGTCTGTCAACACCTTCTCAATGGGCATGCATCAAAAGAAATTCCTGTTTGAATAAAAAATGATAAAAATGACTGTTATTAATGGTGTGTCAGAATATCAGATCAAAGTGCCAAGTTTAGTGAATAAAAAGAAATATAAATACAACAGTAAATTTATTGTGCAAATATTCTGGCTTCTTTTTTTTAGTTTTGTTTTGTTTTGTGCCCATCCCAGAGATGCAATATTGTTTTAAACAACATGACTGGAAAGAACTGGATTTTTCCTATTTTTATGCCAAATTTGGTGTCAACTGACAAAGTATTTGCAAAGAAAATGACAATGTTAGAGATTACCATGGACACACACCACACACACACACACACAGACAACCAAACACCGGGTTAAAATATAGACTCACTTTGTTTACACAAGTGAGTCAAAAAGTGGCATGTACCAGTCAAATTTGCTATGGTAACACTGGTGAATAAAGGCACTGAAAGGGTTTGTGACTTCTATGATGAATTTCCATGGTCAATCAGGCTCTGTCAGGCCTGCTGCTGTCAACGAGCTGGTTTTTGCAGACAGCTATATAATTAATGACTGTCTTTTCAAGCTCCTTTCTCATCAGCAGCACACACCTGTCATGCCTTTCTGTGAACAGACATTGCAGTTAAGATGTGCATGATGCTGTACTGGAATTCACACAGCAGGCATACTTTTAGATATTCCTCTGGATAGTACATATGTACTGTTGACAATGTACATTACCCGCATATGCAGCCTACCCTTGCAGATGAACTTTGTGAGGTGGTTATTGAGACTTTTTTGTTTGTAAGATGGCATACAGAACTGGACATATATCTGCGAATGGCCTATCTCTCTCTAATCTTCCCCAATGGTAGAGATATGTAAAATGTATGGCCTTGTCCACCTCCCATCTTCCTGACTGCTGCATGCAGCAGCTGGGCATCAGTGTGCCTGAACAGGATGATATCATCTTTAGATGCTGGTAGCATCACACCTTGTACAGACTGCTGTAATCATCATGTTGGGTCTTCAGGTGATATATAGTTCACAGAGTTTGACCCAGGTTGACCAGGGCCAGCAGACTATCTGTTTCTGGATCCTCCTGTTCCTATCCACAGTTTGTCACCTTGCCCTTCAGCATGTGAAGATTGAAGCTTGCCCTGCCTACTTTCCTGACATCATCACTGTTGAGGACTGACAGCAGGAACAGCAGGTGCTGGGTGTGGTACATAGTGGAGGGATTCAGTAGGCCAAGCCCTCCTGGACATCTTGGGTGAAGACATGTGCTCATGTTGACAAAGAGCTGAACTTCAGTTGCTCCTTGATGAAGCTGACAGAAAGATCTAGCTGCATGAAGAACTTTTCTGTGAAGTGCAGGTTGCTGAAGAAGTTCAGCTTTGATCGAATTGATCACATCCATTGATCGCATCCAGCTTGTTGTTGACTGTGAGTGGGGCTGAACAGATCCTATCCAGCATCCCCCTGAACTCCTCTGCTGCATCAATTGCTTGCTGTCTGGCAGCAGTACCTGACAGGTTGATCTGGAAGCCATGGTAGAGGAATGACATTTCTTTGCCATACTTGAGAATCGCCTTCCCCTGCATTGTCAGACCTGTCTTAGCGGCGCAGTTTTTGCTTGCCAAATTATTCCTTGTCCTCTGGGAGTGGACTGATCCATATACTTATACACAATTACACACAATTAAACAAAAACCCACACTCACACACATGCATGAAAACATGCACACACACACACACACACACACACACACACACAAATACATGCACAAGCAGGCATGCATGCACACATACACACACACCACATTTACCTCCACAAAAGCTTTTAACTTATTTCCCACTTCCCGCCTGGCCTCAGGCATACTGGTAGATGGAGACGGCAATGGTATTTCTTTCATTTTTTGGGCATACACCTTGAGAGCGTCACTTCCAGGACTATCTTTTGGTGCTGTATCTACTACTATCAAACTGGACACCCGTTCAGGCTGAAACAATAACAAATATAACACCAGTTATATGACTGCCATTTGCAAGACTTCAGAAAAATATAGCTAAGATGAGCCAGATTATACATCTTCTCCTTCATCTTGAACAGCTTGAGCTACCATTGTCCCTTTCTCTGCTTAATCTTCTTTCTTTCTTTCTCTGTGAGAGGAGAGACTGACACAGAGAAACAGAAAAGCAGACAGACATTTTAGTAGGCAGATGCATAATGCATTGACACATACTGAGGCATATATATACAACACATACACATCATCTAATATCATACAAGTGAGGTTACAGTGTGCAGAAGAGATGATATTAATGATAATGAGACCAGTTGTAACATAACAATAGCATAATTATGTCAACTATTACAGTAATGGCAACAAAGATGAGACAAAAGTGGGTGGTAGCATTGTAGTATCATAAGGAGCAATGAGTATACCACTTCTACATTATTGGAAAAGAAAGCTTATAGTTAATTACAATGACAAAACAACAAACAAAAAACACAAAAACAACAACTGCTAGTACAAGTGTTTTGCAGTGGATGCGAGGGTTTTTTCTTTCTTTTTTTCTCTCCCTCTCTTTCCTTTTTTCTTCCCCCCCCACCCCCCCTTCATTTCATGAGAACTATTATACAAATGGTTACTATGGAACAGGCAAGGTAGCTGTCCACTTTGTACAAAAAGCATAATGGTTCATAAGATACTTGTTCTTCGATTTTATATCTGTATCTGAGCTGTGTTCTGAATGCATTGAGTTGTGGTTGTTGTCTATTGAATTTGCATTTATACAGAAAGTTTGTGGCAAGTAAAATAATAAAATCAAAAATGTCATCTGTTGCAAATGTGTGTGAGTTGCCAAATAAAACCGATTCTTCATACAATGGGCATTGTGTACATTATTGCATTTGTTATTCATATCAGTTTGTAAAGCACACTCAAATCTCTGCACAATCTCACATCTCCAAAATAGGTGTTCAATGGTTTCTGGATGTGATCCGCAGAAGCTACATTTATCATTATCAGAGATATTCATCTGTTTCAGAGATCTGTTCATTGCAATAATCCTATGAACTATTCTTATTTGAAATCATTTTAAATTTACATCACTTACTTTGTGTATTTTGTGAAATGTCTGTTTCCAGTTAATGTTCAGTTGCAACAAATCATTCCATTTGTTACAGCATTTAGGGGTCATATTGTTTTTAATTAAAGTGTCGCAATAAAGTCTTGTTCCTTTTTTGTCACAGAATGTATCATGATTTTCTCCTCTGTAAAGCACTGCCATGATCAATTTCAATGTTCAGGTTTTTTTGTGTTTTTTTTTAATTTCTAACTGACCTTATGCAACCAATTAAAGAAAGAAAATGTGTTATATTTCCATGCTTTTGACTAATGTCTTCATGAGAAAGGAAACTACCATCCCCATGCACTAGATGAGAAATATTCCAGACCCCCTTTTCCATCCAATTTCTGTATGATAAAATCTTGTTTCCAATTTTGATATTTTGGTTCAGAATGATTGGTTCTGCTAAAACTTCTTTGCTGTTTGATAGTGGGACCTTCTGACAAAATTCTTTGTAGGCTTGGAAAACATGAATCCAGAACTTATTCTTGTCATCAGGTGCTGGAAGGCAGGGCCCATATCTATCAAGATATTCAATAATGGGATTGATTGCTTTTATTATTGATGTCCATTTATGGTTTAAAAAATTTTAACTTACGTATCCAGCTCAGTTTAAGACCTTGTATAAATTGCCGGATGTCAAACATTCCAAATCCTTCCATTCTTATACTTTTAATTACCATTTTTCTACTTGTTCGATCCTGTTTTTTGTTCCAAATGAACTTAAAACATGTCTTCTGCAGTTCATCAATATATTCATCAGGTGGATTTGGTAGAAACATCCATAACTGAGTTATTTTTGATAAAATTAATGATTTGAGAACAGCTATCCTTCCTAAAAGAGTAATCAATCTTTTTATCCATATTCTAAATAACATTCTAATTTAAGATACTTTGTCTTTATAGTTTAATTCCTCACATTCTTCTAAATCAACAGTGAACCACACTCCTAGGATCTTAAATTTTGGTGGGTTCCACACCATTTTTAAATGAGGTAGATATCTAATTTGAGACTAGTTTCTGCTACCCAGCCATATTGCTTGAGTTCTACCTGCATTCATATATAATCCTGATAAACTACTAAGTGAGTTGACTGTCCTTATAATCTCTTAAAACAATATTCTATCTGCTTTAGTCATCATATGGGTGTCATCAGCAAACTGTGCAATTTTGTGTTCTGTATTGTTAATATTAATACCTTTAATCAGTTTATTTTCTCTTATCATTAAGCGAAGGATTTCAACACATAAAAGAAATAAGTAGGTGAAATAGGATCACCCTGATGACATCCTCTCTCTACTGGAAACCTAGAAGACACCTTTCCATTTATTACTACTGCCGGTTCCATATTTTGGTAAAAGGTATTTATCCATCTTCAAAAGACCAGACCAAATCCAAATGCTTATTTTAACACTTTCCTCATAAAGGTCAAGTCAACAGTGTCAAAGGCTTTTTCAAAATCTATACAAATTAATAAACCAGGCAACTGTTTTGAATTAAATAATGAATCATATCATATATTAATCTTATGTTGTCACCAATAAATCTGTTAGACATAAATCCTGTTTGGTCATCACTAATTAAAGAGAGCACAGACTTAACTCGATTTGCAAAGCAAGAAGATCCAATTCTATAAACAACATCTTATAAAGATATCGGTCTCCAGTTCTTAATAAATTCTCATGGTTTATCACCCTTTGGTATGCAAATTATCATGCCTTCTTTCTGTGCTTGTGACAGTTCGCCTTTATTCAAACCTTCAAAGTTCATTTTGTGACCTGACAGTTAAATATCCAAGATCCTTCCAAAAGAATTTTTTTAATTCGGCAGACAAGCCATCTGTACCTGGACTCTTATTGTTCTGCATGCGTTCAACTCATTGGAGATGTGCCGGCGCTTTGGCGCCGGTGCTCCACCCGCTTAGAATGACGTGCCGTAGTGTAGGATTCGGCAGATCGCAGAATTTTTTTTCATACGCTTAGCAGTGTTCAATTAAAGGGAAGCTAATCAGCTGTCTTGAGGGATCAGTCTAGGAAAAACTGAGTTATTTCCCCTTGACCATTAACCGCGTGAAAGGCTTTTTTCTAGACTGGGTGAAAGGTCGATGTTTTCATCACCAAAATGGTGGCCAGATGAATGTACTCCCTGCGTGAGGCTGTCGAAATTGTGACAGAAGAAGGATCAGACACTGAACGTGACCTCCTTGACACTGGTGACGAATTTTCTGATGATTTTTCTGATGATGATGATGACATTCAGTTAGTACCAGACGATGATTTTGAAAGTGACGACGAAACTTTGCTGACTGACCCCTACGATGCTGAGACAGAAATCGACAGTGACACTAGTGACGGTCATACTGCAAGACAAGATGACTTGATGACTCTAGATATTGATGATGAGGAACAAGAGTACTTGTATGAGTGGGTAAAAGACCTGACAAACTTCCCACTGGCTGCACCTTTCACTGGGGCCCCAGGACTCTCACTGACTTTCCAGACACATCCACTCCTGTTGAGGTGAGTGTGTTTACAATTTGATACTTTGCTAATTTATTTCTTGTGTAAATAATGTTGATTTTTACAATTTTTAATGAATAATTTGTATATATTAATGTAAAATTATCATTTTCTGTGTGTGCACTTATTAAATTGTGAGTGTGTGTCTGTGAAATGGGCATGTCAGTGTATTATGCGTGGGCGTGTCTGTGCATGTGTGTTATTTATACTGTCACTCCTGAATTATTATGCATGTGTATATGCTGTTTAATATTACTGATGTTTATTTTGCATTTGGTTTTTTTTTCTTTTCTTTTTTGCCCTTTTTTTGCAATACATGCAAAAGCTTTTCTTCTTTTTTCTTCTTCTTTTTTTCTTATGACAGCACTGTCTGTTACAGAAATTCAAAACACTTTACACACATGAGGAGGAGATCTGCCAGACACAGGAGTAGACATGGGGAGACTGAGGCCAGGCAGTCACTGGCCTGCTAACCATTCCACCCACCAAGGAGCAGCAGACCATGAAAGCACAGAGAGAGTGCAAGGTGTGTTACGCCAAACACAAAGCACAAGGAGTGTCACGTCAAGAGGTGAAGATAAAAAAAAATTTTTTTTTAATAAATAAGCCACCACAATCACGTGCACACAGTGTAAAGTGCCCTCTGTGCCGCTCCATGCTTTGAGGTGTTCCACACAGTCAAGAACTACAGCAAATAATAATCCAGCTGCAGCAGAAATGTGTAAATAGGTTTCTTTTTTTCTTTTTTTTCTTTTTTTTTTTCAAGTGATGGATTTGTATGGTTTTGCTTTTTCTCTCTTTCCAGTGTTGTGATCTTCTCTTTTTCTTTTTTCTTTTTTTAACAGTATGTTGTGCAACATTTGACTTCAAACTGATTCATGAGAATCAGGGAACCTTACTGTGTGAGAAAATCATCTTATGCTGCCTTGTGGATTAGCTGATGGATATGACATGACTAGTGAGTACAGTATACCTATTTTTCAATTCTTTTTTGTTTTTCAGAATTTAGTGACATAATTCAAAATATTTTAAAAAAAATATTTAGCAGCATTTAATGAGAAAACTGTTTTAAAATGTTAAAAGAAGATATGGTAAACTTTCTAGTAATATATAATTTGTATGTCTTTGTCTCTGTGTGGAAGTGTGTTGAATTTTTCAAATATGCCCATATTTGCCTGTCACAGTAAAACTACATGCACTATTTAACTATGTCTCCATAGAATTAAAAACGTATCTGGCTTTCACCCTCAGCTGCTGATGGGTTTGAAAGCTGTCTGTCTCTGGTGTCCGAAAGACACGCCACTGCGCTCTCTTCTGAGACCTTCGGGCATCCCGACATTCCGTGTTGAACCAGGACATTCTTGGCATCTGAGGCTTGGAGGTAGATGATGGGACTGCTGCTCTGACACATTCTAAAATTATCCATGTCAGCAGGATCTTCGCTTTGCAAGACTGTTTCTTCCTGCAGCTCCACTCTTATTTTCGAAGTAAAAATTGCCCAGATGGCTTTGTCATAGTTCAGACGGTCAGGCAGAGAGTCACCTTCCACATCAGTGGAACTAAGGATGACAGGGAAGTGGTCACTCCCGTGCAGATCATCATGCACTTTCCACTCGTAGTCCAGGACCAACGATGGATTGCGGACCAACAGATCTAGACATGTGAGGCAAGTGGGTGATTTGTCATTTAGACAACATAGGTCCATATCAAAAAGGAAGTTTTCCAAGAGAAGACCTCGGGCTGATGTCACCTCACTACCCCAGAGTGAGGAGTGACTGTTGAAGTCGCCCAACAGCAAAAATGGTTGTGGAAGCTGGCTGACAAGGTTCATGAGGTCCTGCCTCAGAAAAGGGATAGAAGGAGGAAGATATACTGAACAGACAGTGATACTTTTATTTAGTGTGACTATGACTGCCACCACCTGTAAAGGTGTGTTTATAGAAATGGTACTATATAAAAGAGACTTATATAAAAACAGATTGACGCCACTGTTGTGTGAGCTGGAAGAGAATTCATACTTACAAGGTCTGAATGACTGGAGGTTCTAAATCGGGGCATGAGTCACTGGGAGTACTGTTTTTAGGACTTGGCTCCCTCCAGTTGATATGGACCAAAGAGGGAGTGCTGGTGGGTGGGAAATGACTGCAAGGCATCCCTGTCTTCCACCAGGATGTTGGAGAGGCGTAGGACAGTGCCCCTTCTGGAGAGCACAGAGTTAAAGTGCAGGCTGGCAACTGCATCAGCTGAAACTGTCAGACTCACTGTCAATCTGTCGCCAAAGGTATTCAGCCTTGAATTGCTGAAGAATCCATGAGGGTTGAGGAGAAGATGACCCCAAACCTCGTGGAACCCAGTTCTCTTCCCACAGCTGATTGGCCCTGTAGAGGAAAGTGTTGAAGGTGTACGCCGAGGAGATGTGTAGCAGGTATCGACTGGACAATTTGTCACCATCAACCAGTCTCTTGTAAGAAAGGGTGGTGAAGGTAGGGGAGGGAGAGCATTGTTGGACAAACACCCTGTCCCCTGCAGAGGGTTCCATGCAATAAAGGCTGAGTGGTCAGGGGTGTATAAGGACTACATCTCACCCTTAGAAGAGTGTTTGTGGTACTTCCCCAGGGGGAAGGCCCTAGAGGCTGACAGGGGCTCCATACTGGGAGGGGAGATAAAAGAAGTACCCCTGACCATGCTGGCAGGCTTATTCAGCCACTCCTGTGCCATCTGTGGGACCTTATGGCAGGTAGTGGTCCTGGAGATGGCGATGTACTGCTGAAGAAGGATTAAGTATGACAGTGTGGCTTGAAAGGCAGGTTAGGCCTGAGTGACTGATTTACGGAGGGTTAACTCTAGTGCTGCCAGGTCCAAACTGGATTCAGCCTGATCAGATGGTGAACGGGTACTCAACATTTCACCATCCTTGGGGAGGAATCACTGTTTGTATTCTCCTGCTCTTCAGAGAACAGTGGTTGGAAATTTATCCCCCAGTCCATACTGGGCAGGATCCTTCACACATGGACACACCCAAGGGGGTCTCTTGATTTGGGTGTGCAGCCCAGTAAGAAGAAGAGTGGGTGAATCCAACAGTTGGTAAGGTGCCAGTCAATTATCCTCTTCCCATCCACCGTGGGCATAGAGCACTTGGACTGTAGGTCTAGCTATGCCTGAGTGGGTAGGTACCAGATCTTGTCACTTTGTGCCTCCTGAGATGTTTTGAAAGGGACCCATGTGTGCTTGGCAGGCATGAATACCCGTTCATCTCCCAACAGGAATGACCAGTGAAAAAACTGCAAGCTTCCCTAAACTGGGTGGGGTGACTCAGAAGTGGTAGAAGAGGGAGGCACTAGTGACCATGGACATCCTGTAAGGGGACCCCAAGTGAAAGGGTCACAAACAGGAGGCGTGGAGTTTGCCCTGACCAATGATTGGTCGATCGCGTAGGCACCATTGGTGTGGGCCGCCTGGTAAGAGGTGCCAGGCGGAGGATCTGGGGTTCAGCCCCAGGCCTCCTGGCAGCTGAGCGTGCATCATAGGTGTATCTGAGTTTCAGGTGGAAAAGGTAAATCCACCTGTGGGTGCCAGTCACCCCATGAGGCCATTCCCATGAGTCCCTGTTACCTGGACTTCCAAATGGGAGAAAGGTGGCCAAGTAGGAGTCAATTCCAATCTGACTTAGGTGTCGGGGACAGGCCAAAGTCACCTGATGCGCACTGGTGCCATCACCTGAAGATGAGGGTTACACGTGCAGTATCCCCCCCAGTTGAGATACAGATGCCCATAAGGGAAGCGCTGGCAGCGGTGGAGATTGCCCTGACCCACAAGTGCTTGGTCCCTCCACCTTCAGCTGTGTTTGAGTCCTGGGGGAGACACCAAATACTGGGGGCAAAGCCAGGGGGGGCTGTGTGTTGCAGGGGTAAAAGCACCCCGTCATCTCCCAAGGGTCAGCAGAAACTCCTGGCTTCATGTGTTGATATGGGCATGAGAGGTGCTAGGAGGTCCTGATAAAAGTGGATGTCACAACCAACAAATACTTGGTCCCTCAACCCTCAGCAGCTTTAAGCGCCCATAGTACTGAGCAGTGCTAGGCTGAGACCAGGGTGGGGAAAGGGCCTGGCCCTCCATTCAGCCCAGTGTGTCCAAGGGGCAAACCCCCATAGGAGAATCAACCAATGGGAACCATCCAGAAGGTGCTAGGAGAACAGTTTCAACCACGCTTGAGAATGAGGATGCGAAAGCTTCTCACGTAGTGCCTTGTGAGAAGAGGAAGCGACACATGCGTGCCGGGAGGGCATGTGCACCCAGTAATCTCCTGACAGAACTGACAGATGAGGGAGAGGAAACTGCAAACTTCCCCTGCCTGGGTAGGCTGACCAAGAGGTGCTATGTCCTGAATGTGATGCGCTGTTGACCATATAGGTCATCCTGACTGACACCAGCTCAATCCCTCCAGCTGAGGCAGAGTGCATCCCCAGGAGAGCACCGAATGTAGTGGGTAAGGGGTGCTGGACTGAGTCCAGGGAAAATAGGACCTGGGGTTATACCCGGCCCTCCCAGCAGCCTATAGTGTGTAAGGGGCATACCTTTACTGAGGTAGAATGGGGGAATCTACACGTGGGTGCCAACCACATTGTGAGCCCAACCCCAAGGCTCACTGACACCTGGACCTCCAGGGAGGAGAAAAAAAGGAAAGAAAATAACTTAACCAGGTTGGTGGGAAGTCCAGTAACCAGTCCAACGTGTGTGCGAGACTGCCGACAGACTGGTGGGCCAACAGCCTGGGACCACTTCAAATGCACGGGACTCCCCCAGTAGGGGAGACCCGCCAGATAGCAAGGTCACCTGACACACAGGCGAGGGTCACGCAACCAGTATCCCCTCCTGTAGAAATGCTAGGGTAACCCTCCCCTCCAACCACCCGAAGGTCATGGCTCCCCTTCCAGACTTTTAGGATGTCAAGCTATCCTGCCTCATGCATCTGCAAAGATGAATCACAAACAGAACAACACATGGGCCCCAGGATTTGAGACAGTCTCCCAAAAGAGCACTATCCCAACTACACAGATACAGTAATCGCAAGGTGGCGTGTGGTGCATAGCAATCAGACAAGTCATTACCATTGCGACGAGCCCACAAGAAAAGGAAAGTAGCAAAGAAGAAGGGGCAAGATAAGGTGGACGATACAAACATTGAATTTGACATCAAGAACTGACACACACGATGTAAATGATATGAATTCTGAGACGAAAATGTCCCAGAAATACACATGAAACAACAAGCATACAAGAAAATAACATTTCAAATGCATAAAAGGTTAGCAAAGACAGAGCAACAAGATAATGTACTTTCCTCAGGAATGGTGGCCATGGTGAATGAGTAATTAGCTCCAGCCGGAAACAGCACTTGATTGGCTAGCAGACTGAGGACTAATAGCGAAACGTCTTATCACTGATTTGCCATGAAATTTTGGCTAAGAGGAGCAAACTGATTGGCCTGGTTTGCATCAGTTTGACATGGTACAGAATATGACACCAAATGAAACAATTTATAACCAAAACATCTCACCACTGTCAGTGCGCAAGTCATGACTGTCTTGCCCCCCATACTGTGACCAATTAGGATGGACTGTTCCACTTTCAACTTGTCCATGACCCCTAGAAGGTCATCTCGCATTGTCAAATAGTCCATGATGGGTGTGTGCTCACTGTCACCATGATTTCTTGCATCCAATGTAACAACCTGCATAATAATAATAATAATAATGGATACTTATATAGCACACTATCCAGAAATCTGCTCTAGGTGTTTTACAAAAACGCTTTTGTTAACATAAAACATTACATCCATGTTACATACACACACCAAAATGTGACTACACACACACACACACACACATACACACACACACACACACTGCATAGATACATTTTAACATACATATGTATCTAACAGCTACCCTAACATACGCACACATAGGCAGGCACAAACTTACATAAACACACGCACACACAATACACATTCATATACATGCATGTAGTTACGTACACATACATATGTATACACACATAGTCAAGCACAGCTAACGCAAAGGAAGTGGACCTGCCACAACTGAACTTATTGCTGAGGGAAAAGGTGAGTTTTGAGACGAGATTTAAAAGATGCGAGGTGCATACCCACAAAGAACAATCAAAGAAGCATTGAACATCATGCTATTATAAATGTGTCACTCCAACATAATCATAAAAATTGGAAAATCACTGCTTTGTGTTGATCTTGTTTGTTTATCACTCTTTAAAAGCATACTTTGCAGGTTCACACACCATTTGAAACATCTGTGTCATTTGTTGAGGTTTGCTTTTTTCTTTTAAGTGCCCTTTTGCTCAAGCTATCTGCGATCTTTTATTTCTTTTTTTTTTTGGTTCTTTTTTTCCCCTTTCATCTTGGATATGACAGTCATTCTTTTGATTGAAAAAGGCAGTATTAAAACCAACCAATTAAAACCAGCCATCAATGATTCTGCCAATAAATACCGCCTTTATTGCAGATTCACGTTTCTACATGTGCTGAGGGTATATTCAGTATCACTGTAGACATTTTTTTCTTTCTCTCCAGCTTGCATTTATCTATTATTACTTCATTAGATACATCTATTATTCTACACTTCTCCCTTTATATATATATATATAACACACACACATATACAGAGTCAAAGACACTTACAACGAATCGCCGGGGATATTCAAATTTGTTACATCTGACATGCTGGTTGTAACAATTTCAATCAGGTTGCTTCATTATATCTGGCATGTTGTCTCTCTCTCTCACACACACACTTACACATAAACAAACATACACACACATGCACGCATGCACACACACGCGCACACACACACACACGTCTGCACCTGCACACATGGGCAGTAATCAAGCTTGTTTCCTAGGCTGTTAAATACTTGAATAAAAATGATTTTTTTAAATTTCTTTCCAAAATATGGCTGTAAATTGATGTAAACAGATCACATAGTCCTATGTTGCAATTTGAAGGCTTAGTAACCGACAGGAAGTAAAACAGGCGAAAAAAAATTCACTGTACTATTCTGAAGACTTCAGAAGAAAAGATTGTCAGAAGAAATCACACAGCACCACAATTTGAAGGCAGGAGGGGGAAAGGAGGGGATTTCTGTACTGTTCATTTACCGTTTTACACTGTAGTGTTAGGTCATTTGAGTACACACTGGTATGGAAATAAAAACTTAAGTAACTGATTTTAAGTCTGCCATACTGGACAGCATTTTGTGCTTGTCACAGCTTGACAAAAAATCACACTAACCAAAAATAAATAATGTCTGCATAGGGTCTTGAAAAGAAAATGATAATGTTTATACTATTCTCCAACTTTTCTTTCAACTTCTTGAATGATCTTAATTTCTTGCTTTTGCAACAGACCTTTGCGATGTGCAGACGCCATGATGAAATGGCCTATGAAACCAAAGCTTGACACTCTCCTTCCCCTTCACCCCACCATCATCCCTCTAGCATCTCTCCTCCGTCTGCAGTTACTGAACCTTTGACCCCACATGAGTCAACCACCATCAAGCGCAACAGTCAGCTCAGTGTCGACTACTTTATTTCCACAATCACAGGCACTCACTTTACAGGACATTAGAATATGATTTTATTGCTTACAAATTACACACTGATGTATACCACACAACAAACATACAGCAAAAAATGCTGTGAACTTTCAATCTAACTACGTGTTTGTGAAGCAGTGTAAGAAAATGCAATAACATTAAGGTTACGCAGCATGTCAAACACATGTGCAAACATGTGATTTCTATTTAGAGCAACGTATAGGAAACTCTTCATTTCATGTGCCTATGCAAATACTCCTCCATTTCCCCAGCAATCATATGAGGCAATATACATCACAGTGAGCTATCCAACCATTTCTGAGAAATGGTTCCCGAACATAAAAGTAACCACTTAACTGTATCCGCCTTGAACGCTTCTGTTCACGACACACGGGCCGAACATGTGATTCACTATAGGCAGCAGCTTTGTTATAAGTGGCATAATCACCCATTGGAGACCCCTAAACCATTTCATTATAAGTGGCATTTTGATTTCTCTGTGTGACACATACAAATTCATATACATGTCTGTATATTTCTGTATGTCAATCATTTCACTTGCCTGAAAATAGTTGCTCGATAATTGCTTCTCTTATCTCATGTAAGTCAACTTTTACCAAGATTCTTTGAGCCTACGCCCACAAGTGGAGTGATGGCCTAGAGGTAACGCGTCCGCCTAGGGAGTGAGAGAATCAAGCGCCTTGGTTCGAATCACGGCTCAGCTGCCGATATTTTCTCCCCCTCCACTAAACCTTGAGTGGTGGTCTGGACGCTAGTCATTTGGTTGAGATGATAAACCGAGGTACCGTGAGTAGCATGCACTTAGCGCATGTAAAAGAACCCATGGCAACAAGAGGGTTGTTTCTGGCAAAATTCTGTAGAAAAATCCATTTTGATAGGAAAAACAAATAAAACTGCACGCAGGAAAAAATACAAAAAAATGGGTGGTGCTGTAGTACAGTGATGCGCTCTCCCTGGGGAGAGCAGCCCGAATTTCACACAGAGAAATCTGTTGTGATAAAAAGAAATACAAATACAAATATGCCTCTTGTGCACTTGAAACCAAGTTTCTGTGTGTTGTGCGTGTAAATGTAGCATTCAAAACTTGATCAGTTATTGTCCTCATTTTGAACAAATCTGGTCTCCAGCCAGTCTATGTGAAGTAAGGTGTTTGTTTGAGATGTTCATTGTAACTCTTGTTAGGAATGTAAGCGGCCTACCATGACAGGATACATGGCCACATCTTTTGGCAACTAAGCTTCAATGAGAAGACATCTTCCCATTTCAAAGTGTTCTCCAGTGTTGCTTAGCAGTCCCATTTTGACGTGGAGAAAAAGCTGAAGACATCTCATGCCTTATTTGGTTCTTTCTAAGGAGTAAGCATTTGAAGTGAACTCAGTGCCATTGTCTGATCAGATGCATATGTCTTTTCCATAGGGTGCAGAATCTGCCAAAAATTTCTCTGAAGCAACAACAGTGTTCCTTTTGTTCTTCACAATATAGACAAAGACAACCCCTGAATAATCACCTGTGAATGAAATGGCGTATTGAAACCTTCCTTCAATGCTGGACTGATTGGTCCAACAAGATCTGTATCAGTATGGACCAACTGTATTGGGACAGCTGAGTGCACTCATAGGATTTTGTTCTTGTTATTTGTAATTTTACGATAATTATGTCTAGTGGATATGAAGGTACATACAATGCATTTTTCAGAGAAGCCTTGACACGCCTACCATGGGTATCAGTAATTGGTCAGCAACATAATGTTAATCTGGTCTGATACTGTCATCAGACTTACTGAACGCTGAATCATCACTGATGATGTGCGTTGTTGCCCCACAGTCAATCAAAAGCATATGATTTCAAACACATCACACCGCTGCTACGAACACCAGCTTCAAAAGCAAAAGAACGATCTAAACCATCAAACTGTGAATAATCCAATTCACCAACTTTGTCTCAACTGTTTCTGTCCATGTCATTCTTCCTTCTGCATGATTCATCAGTGATTGCTTTTGTGACAAAAGCTACACCACGACCTTCTATTTTTTGAGAAGTTTCTTGCAAAATGACCAACTTGTCCACAATTGAAACAAGCAACATCTTTACGATGATTTCTAGAAACTGGATGACGACTGAATGCTGACTTCAACACCAAATTACCACCACTTGCATATCGAGAACGTTCAGTATCTTCTTAACTACGCAGAGACACTTTGAATTCACCAAATGCCATTTTCTTGTCAGTCTATGTTGCAACGGCAACAAATGAATCAAAACTATCAGGCAACCCTTGTAAAACCATAACAATTGACAAACTGTCATTGACAGTTTCAGCAGTATTCTCAAAGCTGCTATAGTCAGTCACAATTTCATCAGACTGCTTAACAAGAGATGTTAATGCTGAATACAAAGAAATCATTCTTGGAGTACATGACCCAGCAAAATGTGTACAACAAATTTTAAAAATCTTTTCTACCATCATCAACAGCATCCAAAAATTGAATTAATTTGGCAAAAGCTTCAACATTTTAATCATCAACTCTTTCATTTTCTGGAGTCAAAATGGTACACTTCAGTTTATTCAACTGCAAATACCCAAGAAACTTTATTTCTCATTGCTCATACCTCTGCTCATCTCCACTGAGAGTGACCTGCCCATGGATAACGTCAAGCAGCAGGAACAAACAGCTCTGCCATAAAATAATATCTTTTAACTGTTATTGTTTTCTTTTTAATATCATCAGATTTGTTTCCCCATTCATCTGTGTTTTGGTGACGTGAAATCGGAGTTTTTTGTGCGGTGGATTCGGTAGGAGAGTGCTACAAGGTCCATTTGTGCGTCGACCTGTGTTCGTGGCTGTACTTCAGCCATTGTACCGGCGGCCTCTTTAGGAGCGGTGCTCTTCTACCAGAATATTACACGCCACGATTAACACGAAGCCGAAATCAGTATTTACTTTGTTCTTTGTGTGTTAACCCTTTTTTTTTTTCTTTTTTTTTTTTCTTTTCCCCAAACCCTTTTGGGTTTGTTATAGAATTTTTTTTTTTTTTTTTTTTTTTAAACCTGCATATGACGTCTTGCATTGACGTAACTGGATGAGGCGACGTCGTCTATACAGTTTGCGTCATTATTATGATGGAATTTAAATGGGGAAAGAATGAACAACATCTGACAGTAACCACTCCTTCAAAACAAGTACATCTCAAGTATCAACAATCATCCTTTTCACCTGATCAGTTAAACACAGAAGAACGGTTTCTTGTTTTATTAAAAGATTCGGGAAATGACTCTCTCCAGTTGCGACATTTATATCCACATTACCATAAAAAAGCCATCCAGTCTGTAGTTGGAGAGGTGGAATCTGTAACAAAACTGAGAAATAATAGTTTTTACGTCCAGTGTAAAAACGAGAGACAACGTAAGAAGTTGTTACAGACGCAAAGCATCGCGGGCATTTCTGTCTTAGCTTCAAAACCTGACCCGAAAACAGTGGGAATAGTTTTCCGAGAAGTTGACACCAGCTTTCTTTCCACTATACCTATTGTGAGCGACAGTTGGAAAATCCATCTGAAAAACGGGAGACCAGCGACAGTGATAACATTCAAACTTCATGACCTTCCAGAAAAACTAAGCTTTGAAAATGTCCATTTAAAAATATATCCATATTGTTCTCCAGTCGTAAGATGTACTTTTTGTCAATTGTTACATCACACTAAAAAATATTGTTCCAGCAATACTCATCGATGCAGCAGATGTGGACAGTCGTCTCATTCTCGAGACAAATGTACTGCTGAAAGGTTTTGTTGGAACTGCAAGGGAGACCATTCAGCTGCTTTCCATGGATGTCCGGCCAAAATCGTCGCAAGAGAAGCGAATAAACTGAAATCTAAAACTTACATTTCATTTCAAGAAGCACTTCGACAGGCAAGGTTGTATACGAATCAAAATGTGTGCGAAAAAAAGAAATCATATGCAGAAGTTGTTAAAGCTTATCATAAACTGTGTTCCAAGTCTACACAGACAGATGTACATTATGACAGTGTGTCAACACAGACTGAGGTCTTTGATGGAAAATTAATGTTGAAAAATGTATATGATGATTACACGGTATCATCAGAACGTAAAACTTCCGGTCTACATGACGTCCATTTGTCATCTGCAACAAAACCTGATCTTCACAACAACCACCTGCCATCATCATCTGAGGAGACATTACCTATTCTACATGACGACCACCCGACATTGTCACCTAAGGAGACATCATCTGGTTTGCAAGACGGTCATCTGACATTGTCATCGGAGGAGACATCACTTGATCTACATGAATACCTTCTGAAATCGTCATCAGAGGAGCCATCACCTGTTCTCCACAATGACCATATGACATCATCATCTGAAAATGCTTCACGTGTTCTACACGATGACCACCTGACGTCGTCATCTGTAAAGACATCATCGGGTATACATGAAAGCCTTCCAACAGCATCACCTCAGCAGACATTACATAATCTACATGACGACCACCTGACGGCGCCAACTGGGGAGACAACTCCTGATACACATGACCACCACCTGCCGTCATCATCAGAACAGTCATCACTTAGTCCACATGAATACATAACATCACGATCTAAGCAGTCATCACCTAGTCTGCATGACGACCACCAGACGTCGCCATCTGGGGAGACAACACCTGGACTGTATGACTACCAGAGGTCGTCATCAGCGGAGACAACGACTGGTCTATATAAAGACCTTTTTACGTCGTCATCCGAGGAGATGAAACTACAGCTTGTTAACTACCTAACATTGCATCAAATCAGTCATCACATTGTCTACACGAAGAACACCTCATCACCTTGTATTTTGATAGTATAAGGCCCTTTATCTATCATTATCTTAGTTTTAAATTCGGATATCTCATTATCTAATGATATTTTTTTCTACGATTCATTCTAGCTGATAAATGACTAAGAAGTTGCAAATAACATGCAGGAATCTATCAGTCTTGCAATGGAACTCCCGCTCTTTGAGTACAAATATTGATAATCTGCGTGCTTACCTTTTTGAAAATTCTCATCATATTCTCCTTTTTCAGTCATTGAATGTTACTAAAAATAAGTTACCGAATCTGAAAGGTTATTACTATCCTCCGGTTTATCATATAAGCGAGGATTCTGACAAGATTAGTACAGCTATTTACGTACAATGTGGTTTGAATTACGCAAGTGTCCATCCATCTCCTATTTCAAACTATACTGAAAAGATGTCAGCTACGTTTGTAAAATTGCATGTCTCTAATAATCAAATCATACATTTTGCGTCAGTCTACTATCCCAAGGGTCCAAGTAAGCAAAATACAAATTGGTTGCGAACATTAAATTGCTCAAAAGAAAGATGGATCGTCGGGGGAGATTTTAATTCCCATGCTCCCTTCTGGGATAGTGATTGTCAAATAATATCTCATCCTGACTTTGTTGAAAATATTGTTGATTCATCGTTGCATTTACTTAACGATGGGAGGATTACACGTATCCCAGATGTGGCTCATCATAGAGCATCGGCACTTGACCTAACCTTCATATCACCATCTCTAGCTTTAACAGTACAGTGGGATACTGGGGATGATCCACTAGGCAGTGATCATGTGCCAATCACACTGTCTTTTAAGGATTGTAATATATCTAAATACAGCGGAGAAGACGAAATCCCAAAATTCAATTACAAATATGCAAACTGGGAAACATTTCAAAACTATCTTACGAACATTTCTGAAAGTGAAATTTTTTGTGAAGATTTAAATGTTTTTTATAACAACTTTCAAAAATCAATTATTGGAGCTGCTGAAATAGCAATTCCCAAAAAAGGTTCAAAGAGGAGTGACATTTTTTCTGGAAATGTTTGGTGGAATGATGCATGTGCGGAGGCTGTAAATACAAAGAAACTAGCATACCTAACATGGTTGAAACTCAGAAAAGTACGTGATGAAGATGTAAAAGAAGCCGCTCATAAAGAAATGTGTTACACAAAAATCAAGGCGAATAGAATCATAGCCCGAGAAAAAAGACAATACTGGTCACAATTCTGTTTGAATGAAGTATCTGACCATAAGGATATGAAGAAAGTGTGGGCCAAAATGAAAGAAATGAAATCAGGCATTGTTCTCCAAGACTATCCTATTAAAACAAAAGATAAAGAGTTTCTGTCCCCTCAAGAGAAGGCTGAAGAATTTGTTTGTATGTATTCTAAAACAGGCAGTGTAGATAGTTTGTCAACTAAACAAAAGACTTTAAGAGAGGAAGAAGAAATCAGTGACAAATATAGAGATCCTACCCCACAAAATGATAATACAATCAATTCGGCAATAACTTTACATGAGGTAAAGAACGCTATTCATTTGTTGAGTAACAAAAATGTGTCAGATGGTAAGGATGTAGTATCTTACACCATGTTAAACCAGTTGCCAGAAAACTGGTTGATTATATTACATACATTATTTCAAAAGTGCTGGGAATGTGGACAAATCCCTGAGGTATGGAAAACTTCCATTGTAACTCCTGTATTAAAACAGAGTAAACCTCGAACAGAAGCTTCGAGTTATAGACCTATTTCGGTTACCTCCCACGTTGGGAAAGTCATGGAGAAAATTGTAAATATTAGAATGGTGTATTACTGTGACAAAAATAACATAATTCCGTCAGCTCAAACTGGATTCCGGAAAGGAAGATCTACAATTGATCATCTGACCCGTCTCACTACCCAAATTAAAAAACAGTTTTCAAAGCGAAAAAGTATCCTTGCGTCCTTCTTCGATCTTATTAAAGCTTATGACCGAGTGTGGCATAGCAGACTGTTATTTAAGCTGAAACAAATTGGTCTGTCGGGTCATGTTTATGACTATGTTAAATCCTTTTTAAGTGGGAGATATATAGTGGCAAAAGTGGGAGTAACTTTATCAACCTCTAGGCCTATAAACATGGGAATCCCGCAGGGTTCCATTATTTCTCCATTGTTGTTCAACATTATGCTTTATGATTTACATACATGTTTTTCATCATCTACCAAGCTGGCTCAATATGCTGATGATATTGCTATATGGATTCAGACATCCTTGAGGAAAAGGACAAGCCTACATTACATAAATTATGTACAGAAACATTTTCAGGGTGAACTCGATAGACTGAGTAGCTATATGCAATCTAATGGTTTTGAGTTTTCTGTAGAAAAAACACATTTGATCCTCTTTAATAATGGTTATAATCCCAGCAAACTACCACGTTTTTTTTTAGGACGTGAAATATTTTTCAAGTCGGAAATCAAATTTCTTGGGATCCTATTTACTTCAAAACTAAACTGGAAGAAACACATTGATTCAATGGTGACTAAAGCAGTTAAAAGTTTAAATTTCTTAAAAATTGTAAGTCACTCTCCTTGGGGACAAGACTCCAAAATTCTTTTACATTTAGCGACATCTCTCGTAAGATCAAGATTGACCTACGGTCAAGAAATTTTCTTTTCTGCCCCGCCGACGTTCCTAAAGAAGCTGCGAATAATTGACAGTAAAGCTGTGAAACTGGCTTTAGGGGTACCTGTGCATACTAAGACTTCAGAAGCCTATAAGCTTGCGGGTATTCTACCACTAGATGAAATCAGAAAATTAAGTTCTGCTAAATATATTGTGAGATGTACAGCAGTGGATGATTTTGAGGAATTAAATATTAGGTCTGATATTGATTTTCCAAAAAATGCACAAAATAATTCAAATCTACAAACCATTCGCACATATGTGTCAGATATTTTAAATTCTTCAGACATTGATTTGCATGATATGGCACCTCGTGTTCTGGTGCCACCTGTCCCTCCCTGGGAGTTAACAAAAGCAAACGTCAACATATGTGCTTCTGACACAACTAAAGGAGAATCTCCACATATAACAGCAGCATCTGTCAGAATTGAATTAGAAGAAAATTTTGATTATCATTTAAAAGTTTACACTGATGGCTCGGTCCTGGATGATAGCAGTGCAGGATCTGCTTTTGTCATTCCTGACCTAAAAACAGAAAAATCATATTATTTAGGTAAGGGACATTCAATTTTTACAGCTGAATTGGTGGCCATCCTTATGGCTTTAAATCATCTTGTTGATATACCAATCAAAATAAGTAATATCCTATTTTGTGTTGATTCTCAATCTGTCTTAAAAGGTTTGCTCCTTTTTGAGAATAATCAAAGAGAAGATTTATTTTTTGAAATTAGGTATTTATTGCATTCCCTATTTGTGAAGGGTACAAATGTTGATTTTTGTTGGATACCATCCCACACTGGATTCCGTTATAACGACCAAGCAGATAGGGCAGCAAAAAGGGGAGCAAAAAATCATATAGATAGTATAAAAGTATATTGCCCATTGTCATACAAGGAAATAAGCAATATACTAGAAAGAGACTTTTATAGGTGCTTGAATTCAAGTCTAAAACCTCGTCAGTTGACTCTCTCAGACTTTGGTCCGATTCGCAGACCAATTCTGAGCTTAGCTCTCAGACTATTATCAAATTCATTACGGACCAAGTATTGTTCTAATGTCAAGTGTATATGCTTTAATAACCTGACAATTGAGCATATAATTTTTCACTGTAGCTTGATGAAGCCTTTTGTACACGAAAGTGTGTCTTCACAAGTGACTGATAACGTTGATGTTTTTGACTTTTTGCATTCATTATCAGTTGTTTCGCTTGTCAGTTTAACGACTTCTCTTTTACGAAGTCCTTTAAGTAATTTCCTGTAACTGTATTTAGAGGATTTTTGTTTGTTTGTTTGTTTGTTTTGTTTTTCTTTCAAATTTCACCCACATTTTTACCCTCATTTGCCCAGTTTCCCCAAACCCTCCATTCATCCACATCTCCCACCCCTTCTAACCGATAATACTCAGATGTATTCATAAATACTTTTACAAAATGTCTTCAATCACCGATATGTGTGACGGGACATTAAACAAAAATTCCTTCCTTCCTTCATCTCCACTGAAAACAAGCTGACCATACCTGCCCTGAGGCCCTGTACTGGGCCAATAACCTACTGAAGTGAAAGCTTGTGACTTGATGGAGAAAAATGAAATTATTCACACAATCAGCAAACACCCAACTGTTGGTGTTTCAGCCATTAGGAAGCAGAAGCTGGACACTCTTGTCTATATTATTTACTCATAGTGACCCCCAACCCCAATACAAAGAAACACAACTCTGAAGTCCTACTACAGTACTAGCCATTCCAACTATAAGACCACACATCAAACAAGACTGAAGTGCACAAAACTACGCAATATAAATCAGTATAAATAAAGACTGAAGACAAGATCAAACCTTTTCAAAGGAAACCAATGCTTTACTAACTGTATGTTCTGCTACTTGCTGTCAACATTTTCAAAAATTAGTGGTTATTCAATATGTTCCTGAACATCTGTCAACAGTTTGAAATATTACAGTTGAGAATGTTTACATACTTGTCTGTGGGTAACTGATGAGATCCGTTTCGCCAGACTGTGCCAGTTTAATTTTGAGCCAAACATTCCATGGAGAATGAAAATGGGTGGCTCCTGTGCCAGCTCCAGTCTGATGTCTTGTGGATACACTTCATATGATATCTTCACTTTGTAATGCCTGCACACACATGTGATCCTACTTTACCATAGCAGACAAACAACAGAGATAAAACAGTGCAGCATAAAACTGGAAGAACAACCTACCTGTATTCCTACCTGTATTCATGCGTGTGCATATGTATAAGTGTGTGTGGTAAATCTCTCATATACAGATTCCCTGGAAGAAATAAGTACATTGCCAGGCCTAGGCAAGAGCGGTCACTTCACTCTGCTAGTCACATTGTGCCTTATTTCAAGGAAACAAGACAGGAAGCTGTGTTATAACTATACTAAAGCTGACTTTGATTCCCTCAGATAGGAACTGCAAAACACAGACTGGGAAAAGGAAATGGAAGGTCTTTCAGTTGAGGCAGCATGGTGTCTGCTTAAAGGAAAGATATAAGAAGTGACTGAAAAGGCAATACCAAAGAAACCCAGCTGGGTAAGAAGGAACAAGTGAATGGACAGGGGTACAATAGCCTCAGTTTGTAAGAAGCACCAGCTGTTCCGAAGATGGCTGCAGACCAAGTCAGGAGAAAACTATACTGCCTATGTCAAAGCTAGGAATGAAGCATCTGAGGAATGTTGAAAGGTCAGGAGAAAGCTTGAGGAAATGATAGCATCAAAAGCCAAGAAAAACCCCAAGGCCTTCTGGTCGTATGTGAAATCAAAGACAACAACAAAAGCAGGACTGGCTGACTTAAAACAAGAGGATGGAAGCAAGACGAAGATTAATGAAGAAAAAGCAGACTACTCAACCACTTTTTCCAGAATGTATTCACAAATGAAGATGATGGCCCTCTCCCTGACCACCCCACATACAACTACAAAGAACCCTTGCTGGACATCAACACTGAGATAGAAGAGGTGAAGAAGCTACTCAGGAACCTGAAAAACTATAGACCTTGTTCGTTAGAAAGTTTCAGTTTCAGTAGTTCAAGGAGGCGTCACTGCGTTCGGACAAATCCATATACGCTACGTCACATCTGCCAAGCAGATGCCTGACCTGCAGCGTAACCCAAAGCATTTAGTCAGGCCTTGAGAAAAAAAAAAGAAAGAAAAAAAAGTAGTAGTAATAATAATAATAAAATAAATAAATAAAAAAGACAACAATTATGATAAATAAGCAAATAAATGTAAAACATGGAGACACACATACACCCACATATGCATAACAGATATGCACCGAACATGCAGTTTCACAGATACGAAAGCACAGTCAAATACACATAAATGTACATGAGCCCCAACACACACACACACATTACCCTGCACCTCCTCTACCCCACTCCACACACTCATTTCTAGGCTACGTATTGCAGCTTCCATGCCACACACACACACACATACAGATGAACCCTTACTACACACATACAGATGAACCCTTACTTGTACAAGCACACACACATACACCCATATCCCCCACCCCCACACATATATATACAGAGATATATATATGCACACCTGCACGTTCCAATATTCCATTGCTCCCACAGTGTAGGCATGCATACACACACATACCTCATCATCTAACCCCCCCCCCCCTCCCCACACACACACATACGCATGTACACAGAACTCTCCTGACACTTGTGTACACTTACACCCTCGTGCATGCACAAACGCACTACACACAGACCCACACATACACACAAACACACACACTCACAGAGGCTGCCACTGACTGGCCGCAAGAGGGATGGGAAAAGATCTCTGATGTCAAGAAAGTGGCGTCTAGTGTGTTGCTCAGTCTATTGTATTTGGAAAGGCCCACAGAGACTCTGTTCCATTTTGAAGAAATTTGCGCCATGTTGGTTTGGAAATGATGCCGATATTTGTTTGATTTGCAAAGCATCGTGCTCTACCTTTCAGGCTAGACTTTCGGCCGCTCCCTCTCTCTGCCTTTATTTGTTTGAGGTGTTCGTCAGAAAACCGGAAGTCAGTGAAAAGTTCAGCCCCTTCACCTTGGGATGTCCGGATAAAGCAACATGGTGACTCTGTCCGCTGAAACTGAAAGTTAAAGAACCGAAAGAGTATTTAAAAAAAGAACGGACAACTGATAAATAGCGCGGAAGTTGAACTTGTTCGTCGTGCAAAGATTTTCAATTGTCGCGGAATCAGAAACAAGAATGCGAAGTCAAGTCAGTTTCTGCTGTCACAGAAACATTTCTGCTGTCACGGCGACATAAACCTCCCGCAGATTTTTAACTGAACTGAAGAAACAGTATCGCTCCTGTGTGTGACCCATTCAATCAGAATCTATAAACATTCTAGTATTTCATATTGTTGCTACATAGTATGAGTGAGTGAGTGAGTGTGTGTGTGTGTGTGTGTGTGTGTGCGCGTGCGCGCGCACCTTCTAAAAACAGATTTCAGACTTGAGAAAATGGCCATTGCTGTTCCAATGAATTTGATCTTTTTCTGGCTTTTCTATCACATGAGTTTTTAATACATATAGTGGGGAGGAGAGTGTTGGAGTTGAGCATGGAAATCTGTGGGGAAATGAGTGGTGCAGTTTAGCATGGAAATTGTGAGGAGAAGAGTGGTGGAGCTGTGCATGGAATTTGATGAAAGATAATCATCATCAAGACTGATTCATGTGTGTTTCATCACAGTTGCATTGATGATTAACTGCAAGTAAAGAATGATTTCATCTTATGGTGTAGCACGCATGCATGTGTGCATACAGTACTCACTCGTTCATCATTACAAGTGACATGCACTGATAAGTGTATGTAACATAGATATAATGTTTTATGTTAACAAAAGCGTTTTTGTAAAGCACCTAGAGCAGATTTCTGGATAGTGTGCTATATAAGTATCCATTATTATTATTATTATTCTCAAGACACCCAGACATTCAGGCACACCAGTGTGGTAGAATCAGCTGACCTGTTTACCCAAAATGGATATGTCTTTCACCAGTTTAAAATATGTATTTCTTTTATGGAAACCTTTAAGTTCATTGTATCTAACAACTGGCCAAAGGATTAACACATACATACCAGCTTTCTCTTTGCTGCCATTTTTTAGAAACTGGTAGAGCTGTAAATTCTTTGTGTAAATATTTTCATGTATTTACATATGCATGCCCCACCTCCCATTTTTTATTTCCTGTGTTTTCTTTTTAAATCATAAATATATATTTCATTTGTTTATTGCTAAACAAATTTGGACTGTTTACAAAATGCAGTGTAAACAGTTCTGAGTCAAACACAAACAGACTTGAAGAAAATCACTTCCATAAGATATTTTATTTTATTTTTTTGTTTCATTCATTCATACCTAAATGCTAAATAATAAACAATTGTTTAAACAATCTGATTTATTAATGATGTGAGCACCATTTAGTTTTGGATGTTGTGTGTGTGTGTGTGTGTGTGTGTGTGTGTGTGTGTGTGATCTACATCTGTATTGAAGTGCAGTGTCAGAATTTACAAAGTTTTGATTTTTTTGCATGATCTGTGTTATCTCAGCTGATTTGAAGCATACTGCACCTCCCTACCTTTCTCCCTCAAAGAGAAGAAGAAGAAGAAAAAGAAAAGAGAAGAAAAATCACAGCTACAGTTCACATCAGTATGAAAATAAATATCAGGAGCATTCAAACTCCACAATTTCTAATAAGAAAGCTTTGAAAAAAATCTTCATACACAGATGATAATCTGACTGTGTTACACAATTTGTCAATACCAGTGATCCTTCCGAATCAATCTGCTCTCAACTAACACACACACACTACAAATTGACACCCACTACTTTAAGCCCCCTTCAGTCTAAATTTTATGACAAAACAGCCTTCAAGGCCCTAATAAGTCATCTTTCACTGTGTCATCAGTGTCAATTTGGTGAAAAGGGGGAAGCAAAGCTGTCAGATCATTACATACTTTCACTTCCAAATTTGTTAAATTTTTTAAAATGACTCCATTTACTGTCAGCAGCATTGGTTTCCACTGCTGATGCAGAAGTAGTAGTGATGTCTTCTTGGACTTGCACATCTGACAGCTGTGACAAAAAAAAAGAGAAAAGAATATATAATTATAGCTTGAATGTTATGACATTTGTTATAGTTACACATTTTCAGTCAAACTGCATACAACCCCCAAAATGTGTTAGATCTGTTCACTGTGTTATGCATGTGCAGAATCTCAAGCCAGTGAGTTGATTAAATTTGCAACAATAACTATGCCTTATATATCTATCTATCTATGTGTGTGTGTGTGTGTGTGTGTGTGTGTGTGTGTGTGTGTGTGTGTGTGTAAACATTCACACTGCCTGTGGAAGTAGCAAGGATCTCACTGTCTCGGTATCATTGTTACAGCTCTTTCTGAAAATGTGCAAGCATTTCCACTTGAAAAAAGTATGCGCTGACAAATGTTGTATAGTGCAAATGCTTTGTAGTGTTTGTTTTAATTACACATACTTAACCGTGACCCAACTAGTGCAGGTTCCGGCAGGGGTCTGACATTCCTGCCTGTGCAAACTACTATCCGCCTATGCGGAGAAAACGAAACTACAGCCGATAACCTCCCAGAAGCAGGTAACCTCCCCTTTGTCCCGCTGGCTAGCGCCCTCTTTTTCCGGCAGCCATTATGACTCCTGTTCCTGTGCTCTCCATACGGTTAAGTTTTTTCGTATTTTCTGTCTGTCGATTCTCTGGCGTTCTTGTTTTTTGTCAAATTTTGTCTCGAACCAGGTCACATAATTATATGGTTCGATTGGGATATTGGGCTAAAATTAAGGCGCGATCGAAATCGATTTGCGGACACTCTGGGCCCTCTATTTCTGGCCCTCTCAACAACGCCAACCCAACGCCTACCCCACTTCCTTCGCTTCCTCCGGTCAACTCCAGACCTCCACCACCTCCTGCACCCTCTCTGGCGACTTCTTGGGGTACGTTACCCCATACTCAGGTCAGTGGTGCCATTGATGCTTTCCTTTTCAATTCGCGAACGAACTCGACGCAATCCGCATTTCTCGGCCCTGCCAGTCGGTAGGACACCTGAGTCGATCTCCTCTATCACTTTTCCCATGTCAACAATGGAATGTGCCATAACCCCTTTGGAAAACAAAACCATACACTGGCTTTGGATCCGCATGCTAGACTGGGCCCTATGTGCGATGCGTCCGTGGCGGCGGCCGTGACATTGGCTCACACGCCCCCCATGCGGCATGCCTCTTCCGTCTCGGATCCTATGGCGACCGAGGCACTTAGGGATGCCCTCCCCAGGGGTAGGGAGGAAGGTGGACCACTAGGGGACACACTTGCCCATGCGTGTGCACCCTCCCCTTGTCCGATTTTCCGATCCAAGGGAGACAACTCCTACTTCGACACCCTTGCCGGTGACCGCCGCAGTTACTTCCCTTTACAGGCACAGCCCCTCGCCAACTGTGCAGGTGCGTGCACGGTCCCTTCAAACTTTGCGGTGATGACCCCAACTGCCACACCGCTGGTTGCTGCTGTTTCCCATCCACTAATGGCGTCTCAGCAAGCTGCTCAACCAAACAACCAGCAACCCATTGGGAACTTGCTGCGGCAATTATGCACTGGTGCCACACCTAGCGCCTGCTCCACCCCTTGCGCACAGAGCAGATGCGTACACAGCCCACTGAACTTCGGCAGTGCCAGTTTTTTCTGCCCCACTGCACATCTCCACTGTTACCCAGACTAATATCGGCAATTCCACGTCGGAGTGCCGCTTGATAACTCGATCCTGCCACTCAGCAGTGCTCGGGCCAATCTTGTCTGGTTACGGCGCCATCACACTACATGTCCCCACCGTCTCGTGTCCGATGGCGACCGATTCTGGTCAGGATGCCCACGGCACTAAGGGACATTATTATTATCGGTTAAGGTGGCATAGAACCACGGACTCTCACACACAGCATGACGCTCCTCCCTCTACAGCTAGGAAACGTCACACCAGGGGATATGCGCTCTAAAGACACCATCCTTTTCGCCGAATATCGGCGCCAAGGGAGGCAACTCCACATTTGTAACCGATACAGCACATCGCTCCTGCCCCCCGTGCTGTCCACCAACGATGTTTCTTTGATTTCTCATTGGGTCCTCATGCCCATTTATGGACTTTAGACAACTTTGCACAGCAGCTGCAACTTTCTTGCTGTTTCTCAGGCTATTGGCGACTGAACTTTTGGGTTCTTCATCCCCCACACAGGCACACAGCCCTCTGCAGGCAACCAGTCCTATTACCATTCTCTTCTTGTTATACACAATAACAGGAAATAAATCACAATATTTCCCCTTCTATCCTTTTGATTTATTATCACAATCAACATTCACGAAATATATATATATATAGCTATATATATATCTATACATATATATATATATATATATATAAACAAAAAAAAAAAACAAAAAAAAACAACAACCATATATACATATATATATATATATATATATACACACACACACACACATATATACATATATATCTATGAGATATCTTGCTACATTTATACACATTTCTGCTTTCACTTATAGACGTATACTTATCCCTCAGAATACACATGCGTGTGCGCTTATGGGATAGGTTCAGACAACTTTCATATTAACATGTACAATTATATTTCTATCTCTATTCATTGACATCTATTCATTGAGATTCCCCACATAGCAAAATAGGCACACTTGCATTTGCGGCCTTCTGTCCACAATGCCCTGAACTCTCTGCGCCTACGTACTTGCACTTTATTCATATGTGTATGTACATCTCATATTTAGGTGCATACACAGATTCCTTCCCATTACTGATTATGCACACTTACCCATTTACTTGGCTATATCTGTGCACGCTACACGTATGCTTATACAGCCGCTTATTTCTTGTGTTTCGATCCCTTGTCATTGGCATATTTCCGACATCATTACTTGAGTTGATGGAAGTTTATAATCCCTTTGCTCATGTATGTATTCATTTTCATAAATTCATCCCTACCTTGCTTTTGGAGGACGACTGCACTCACAGACAAAACTGCCTCATTCATGCCTGAATGTTTGCTCCTTCACATTTTAGTAGTGGCTGGTCCTTAGGGACCCACACACCCCCTTCCCACCCACAGGGCTAAGAATGCCCTCTCTTGGCGCAGGAGGGACAGGGCAACCCAACTCATTTGCCTACAACAATCAACCATAGGGCTGGAGATGCCCTAACTTGGCACAAGGAGGGATGAGGCAGTCCAACTTAGAGGTGCCACTCCGGACACACATGCCCTTCATTCCTCCCCCGTTTGTAAGGCATCCCTTCTTTCCCCCTTTGCCTACAACAACCTTTGGTTTGCACCACTGGGGTTGTGACAACAGCTCCACACGGGCCCTACATCCTAGCCAGCCTTCCCATGAAAGGGTGTCAATCTTTGATTCCCAAATTTTAGCGGACCCAAAAACTGCCCACTGGGCAGAAGACAATCACCCTAACCCATCTCTTCCACTCCTCTCTAGTAGCAGAAGGCCTGGGTCATAATTGTTTTCCTCTACATTTGGGAGAAAGGCATACTGACGAGGACAGATGCATCTCACAAAGCACAACGAACCGTCCATTAGCCACAGGGGTGTACCTTTCTGCCCACTCATACCAGCACGGCAGATGCCGCATTCAAGCACATCAGTTCACCCCATCACCTTGCTTGAACAGGGATCCAGCATCAACGTCTCAAACAATTGGCGTTTGAAAGCACTTTCTGCACTTGGTCTTCCCTGCCCAATCCTTTCAGCCTCAACACACAACCACTGCTGTGGTTACAGATGGCCATTCCTTCTCAAGCACTGTCTTTCCAATAAGACACTTCCAGGGGTTTCTAGCCTAGGCAGGCTATCCCATCATGGAGCCCCAGCCTTCAGTCAAGGGCCTGTCAGAGGATGACTTTGTTGTCACTTTGGAAGCAAGCACCATGTCTTTCAGACACACGGTTGCACCACAAGACCCCGTCAACTCTTTCCGGCTCCCTTACATTGCAACATAACCTGCATGGTGGACACCTTCATCCCTCAAGCACACAGCAGCTGTTTCCTGATTTACCCATGCTGATTGGTGTCCTCTTAGGAACAATATATGATAATCAGTCGTGTACGACAGTCACCATCAGAACAGCAGAGGAGGCAACTGCTGTCCCAACTATTCGGGCTGGAATTCGATTATACAATTTCTAGTAGAGAGTGTTTTGCCCAAGTTGCATCCCCGGTCCCTCGATCAAGAGGGCCTTAGGACTCATCATTAGGGCGGATCCCAATGGCTAGTTAGGCCCAAGTCTACAGCACTAAGTCCCAGTGCAATTTGACTTCCAGTCTGGGAGACATAGTCATTCATGAAAGGCTAAGCTGCAAATGATTTCCCTTTGCAATAAAGAAACCACTGATAATACAGCTCTCACTTTGCAGTTGGCCATACTGGAAACGTATGTCAGATCAGTGCTTTGATGTAAATAGCCAGTACAACACATCTTGAGCCACTTACCTCCCTGCTCCCGCCCCGCTCCATCCCAGACTCAGTGCACACCACACATAGCCAGAGGCCTGTCATGGATCTGGTCCCCTTTCTCACTAAAGAACCTTCAGCAAAAAATTTTCCCCATGGAAACCCTCTTCCATTTGGAATTCCACCACAGAATGAGACTCAGTGACCTGTGGGCACATGAAATGCACTTCCACAGCCTGATCCAACCCAGCCATTGACCGCCGACAACTTTCTGCAGGTTGCTCCAACTCCAACATGCCACACTCAGGTAGAGAAGCCACCAAGCCTTCCGTAAGCCCCTTTGTGATGATACCTACCTGGGCAATTACACAACCCTGTCCCAGAGACACCAGGGACATCAAGTCTTTTGTTGCCAAATGTCTGCCATTCTATGCATAGGCAACATACCAGTGCTGTCATTTTTTGGCAATGACAAAAAAAAAAAAAAAAAAAAAAAGTGGTGGGGGGAGCGCCCATTGCCTGTCAGCTCGCATGGAGGAGCTCTACAGATCTAGCTGTCATGCCTAAGGCAAGCCCAACATGGCGACCTACCTCTGTCTCGTGCCACAGTTTCCTTCATAATAATAATAATAATAATGGATACTTATATAGCACACTATCCAGAAATCTGCTCTAGGTGCTTTACAAAAACGCTTTTGATAACATAAAACATTATATCTATGTTACATACACACACCAAAATGTGACCACACACACACACGCGCGCATAAACAAAAATCACTTCCACTATCGGCCCACATCCGATGTGGAATCATCAGATCAAACCACTTGTGCACCTCCTTGCACTGACACTCAACCGCGCTCAAATGAGACAACCCTATAAGGGTACGTGTTTTCTTCCCTTCCTTTGATTTGAAGGGCTCTCAGTAAAGTGTGGATCCAACCCACCGACCCGATTTTCTTGGCCCTACATTTATCAGCACAGCTGTGGTCCACAGACCTCCCCCACAATACAGCTGTGGACCTCTGTCTTCTTTGCCCGCACCAATATCCTTAGGTGACACAGTACACTCTACTTTCGTCGAATTCTACTTGAGGGACATCTATCGCTTTAGGGATGATGGCTCATCGACTTCTACCAGAGAGACGTCGCACGCCTGCGGGATGATGGCTTAAGAGGCATCGCTTCTGTGGTAGTTGCACAACAGGCCATCACAGCACACAGACAGTAGAACAGGCGAGCCCTCCACCTTGTCGCACTATTCTGCACTAGTTGGGTCACGGTTAAGTATGTGTAATTAAAAGGAAATTTTCTATTTAAAATTACGTTTAAATAACATACTTGCCGTGACCCAAATTTAAGACCCTCCCGTCCTCTCCCCGCTTCCTGTTCTCCCGGCTCGCTGCGCTGGTGATGGCATATTGCCGTCAAAAGAGGGCACTAGCCAGCGAGACAAAGGGGGGGTTACCTACTTCCGGGAGGTTATCGGCCGTAGTTTTGTTTTCTCCGCATAGGTGGATAGTAGTTTGCACAGGCAGGAATGTCAGACCCCTGCCGGAATCTGCACTAGTTGGGTCACGGTAAGTATGTTATTTAAACAAAATTTTAGATAGAAAATTTCCTTTCAGGGGTACACTAGTCAGTTTTGTACTATGTGTCAGAGATGCATATGTCTGTGCTGAATAAAAATCACAGCTAAGAATGTGACCACAAACACACACACACACATAAACCCAGTTGAATGATACAATATTGATGACTGGAAGTTGAAAAAGACCGGCCAGCTGGTGTACTGTAATTCTCCGTTTTAAAGGCTAAATTGTGCTTTTGGATTCAAACATTAGGCAGATAAGTGTGTGAGAAATGAAGACAGTATAATCATCCCTCTCTGAGAAATCAGACCCAAAACATTCTTAGGCTTGGCTGTTGAATTGAAACAAATATATTTTGCAACATAAAAATGAATATTCGATTCAAAATGTCACATACCGTGCTTGTTTTGAAGACCTTGTTCATAAAAAGTGAAGGAATATCATCGCCACTGAGGGTGTCATCCTTGGCTTCAGTTCAGTTCAGTTCAAGTGGTTCTGAGATCGCCTCGCTCTTTGCAATCGGTTCGTGGCTGGTATTCATTGCGATATCTTTTTTCCTTTGAAGTTCGAACAGCACACACAGTATTTCATTCCTCCCGTTTTCCCCCAGACCCATTGTGAAGCATTTACACAAGTACAATCAACAAACTTGCAACTTTCACTTTTAGAGATGTCCCACAAATTCTCTTTCTGGCTTAATCAAGGGCAAATTACTCTATTTTTTTCCCTAACGAACAAGGTCTATAAAGCTGCTGGACCAGATGGAATTAGCCTACTGATACTGGCAAAATCATCAGGCATCCTGGCTAAACTAGTTACCATTCTCTTCCAGCTATCCTTGAAAATGTGCGAGGTCCTAAAAGATTGGAAAAAGGCCAATGTGACACCCATCTTTAAGAAAGGCAGTTGCCTGACACCTGGAAACTATCGCCCTGTGAGTCTTACTTGCATTATATGCAAAGTGATAGAAAACATGCAGGCAAGGTTGATACACCATATGGAGATGAATGACCTGTTATGCAAGGAGCAGCACGGATTTGTCAAGGGGCACTCATGCATCACCCAGTTACTGGATGTTCTGGACACTTGGACTGAGTCTATAGATGCAGGCAGTAGCGTAGATGTAATCTAAAAGAGAGGGTGCTAGTCAGGGGGGCAAAGGGGAGGTTACCTATTTCCGGGAGGTTATCAGCCGTAGCTACTTTCGTTTTCTCTGCATAGGCGGATAGTAGTTTGCACAGGACAGGAATGTCAGACCCCTGCCAGAGTCTGCACTAGTGGGTCACGGTTAAGTATGTGTAATTAAACTAGTTTCTACACAGACATCATAAAGGCGTTCAACTCAATTCCACACAGACGTCTTCTCTTGAAGGCACATGGAAAACAAGGCAGAATCCAGTCCTTTTTGACAAACAGAACCCAGAATGTAGTGATCAATGGATGTATTTCTCAACATGCTAGGGTCACAAGTGGTATTCTGCAAGGATCAATCCTTGGGCCAACCATGTTTGCGCTGTATATAAACGACCTCCGAACAGTGTGTAGATGTTCAGTGCAGATGTTATGTTTGCTGATGACACTAAGTCTATTTGCAGCAACACAATTGAGGCAATAGAGGCACTGAAGGATTACCTAACAGTCTACAGGAATGGTCAGACAAATGGCTTCTGCGTTTCCATCAAGATAAATGCCATGTCCTGAAACTAGGGACCAAGAAATCTGAGGCAGCATACTATATGAAAGGGACTAGAGATGGGGAGGAGTACAATGTCCTGCTACAAGAGAGTGCAGTTGAAAAAGACCTGGGCATTTCGTCGACAAGGACCTCTACTTCAAAGAGCACATCGGGAAAACAACAAGAAAGGCAAACCAAGGTGTGGGAATCATTCAACGAATGTTTAATTTCCTGAGCCCAGAACTTTTCATTCAGCTGTACAAAAGCCTCATGCAACCTGTTCTGGAATATGAACATTTGGTATGACAGCCCCACCACAAGACATTGTGCGCAGAAGTTGAGGATGTCCAGCGTAGAGCCACTAAGCTGTTGGCCTACATCAATGACAAACCATATAATGAAAGACTGGCCTACCTGCAATTATCGAGCCCAGACCACCGAAGGAAACGAGGTGACATGATTGATGTTTACAAGTACTTACATGGTTTGTACGATACAGAGAGACCTTGCATTGAGAAAAACAACAGGGGTCACTCCCTAAACTGGCCAAGGGACGATGCAGGCTTACAGTACGCAGCTGGTACTTCTCCCAGGGAGTTGTGAACATCTGGAACAGCTTACCTGAGGAAATGGTCAAAGCCCCATCAGTTAGTTTCAAAAACAGGCTTTTTTGGAGAAGCAGTTCAACTGTCTACGATCCAGTTTGTCTGTCTATTAGTATGTAGGCATTATGCTACCCACGACAGTAATAGTAGGAACTTATATATGGACCGTGTAGAGGCCAGAAGGCCTACACACTGATTCTGTCAAGTTCAAGTTTAAAATCGTTTGTGTGTGTGTATGTATTTATGGTGTGAGATTGTATTGTGTTCGTATTTATGGTAAATATTTGTCCTGGGAATCTGTATGTGACAAAGAGAGAGAGACAGAGAGAGATGACATTGGCCTGTGACGGGGCATTGACATTAATTGGTGATCGTGTTGGGAAAGCAAAAAATCAAACCTGCTTGAAAAGGAAAATGCTCTGAAAGTATATCGGAAATTGCAACGCTTGGCCAAGCAAAGGAACGAATGGCGTATATGTTGGTTCATTTTGAATCTAATCAACGCACAATACACTGGTCGTTCATGTTACGCCGTTTGTTTTTAATCCCAGACAGACAGAAAATGCCAATTCACAGCAGACGACCTTTGGAGGAAGTTTGAGTTGTGCACATGCGTATTCTCCTGAGGTCATGCGCAAAACACGCAGTGACGAAAGCAAAGGCTTTCCGGTCTCCCTCCCCTGCTAGACTTCCTGGAGTGAGGTGTGAAACAGAGAGGAACTATGGCTCGGGAATATGACCATTTGTTTAAACTTCTTATAATTGGGGACAGTGGTAAGTATTGTCTTGCTGGCGATAATTTAGTTTGTCGTACTCCGTGAAATGTTCTGACATGGATAAGTACTGAGGTCGGCACTGACAGTCACTGATAACGTTCAACATGAAGATGAGATCGTCGAGATCGATCTCACACATTTATTTGTTCGTCATTTCTTTTTACAGTATTTTGCAGGATTGGTAATCAACGAACTGTTTTAAGATTTTTTTTACGTACATTGAATGAAAATCAATTTTCAATGTTGAAATGATCTTTGATAACTAGTTTTAAGGCCAAAGGAACTACGATGTGCAGATTAGTGGGTGGGCGAGTCAGATACTAGATCAGTCCTCGAATATGTAGTCTGTATAATAAACTGTTTCTTGCGGAATGGAATACAACCATCAACTGAATCATTTCATAGTTTACATTTTTCTTTCATTAAATGACTTGTAACTAATAAATATTGCAAGATGGTGTGTGTGTCGCTGTGTGTGTGTGTGTATTCATCCTGCTGATGTGCAGAGGTGAAGTGAACCTGCAAAGCTGCGCACACCCCCACCCATCGCGATAATGCCATAATCTTGGCGAGCGATGTATTCAACAGATGGGTTGTCCGCTTTGACCACAAAACAGGCTGGAGACATGTTTATGACTTTCCTGTTATCTTGGTCTTTGACCATGGCAGCGTTGAAGCATCTGCTCTGTGTGTATGTGTGTATACATGTGTGTGTGTGTTCCTGCTGCGGATGTGCACAGTCCAGAGTCAAAGTCTGAGGCAGTGCTGTCAACCACGTAACAGGCCGAAGATGTTATGTCTTCCCTTGTCTCAGTCTTAAACCATGGTGGTGTCAAAGCTATCTCTGCCTCAGTGTGAGATCTTCAGTTGAACGTCTATTCACTATAAATGTTATTAGACAGAAAGAAGAGAAGTAGTGGATGAAAGAAAGGGAATGCATGTGAATATTATTATTAGTGTAAGAAAGTGTTCATGTTAATTTGTTATGTATCAGAGGAAAAGTATGTTACAAGAAATTTAAAAAGATTGTGGTGTGTAATGAATGAGGTTTCATAGGAAGGAGACTGTGTATGCATTTAAACAAGTATTAACTTACAACAATGTAAATATAAATAACAACATTAATTAGAATACATCAAAGGAAGATAACAACTGGACTGGAGTTTAAAATTTCAAAAAACATTCTAAGCAACGAATAATCTGTTAATCATTCAAAGTCTTTTCAGTGGCTAATGGATTATTGTTATCTAGAAAAGTCATCAGCTAGATCTGCCTCTGAGTGTGTGTGTGTGTGTGTGTGTTCCTTTTGTGGACATGCAGAGGTGAAGTCTAAGACTGACCACCACATAACATGTCAAGATACTTTAATGACCATCCCTATCTCTGACCATGGTGGCTTCGCCTCTTCCCAGAGCAACTTTAGGTTTTACACAGAAATCACTCACACCATCCTAGGGGTCTCAACACCACCTTTGGTGTCATATACTGTACCATGTCAAACTGATGCAAACTAGGCCTTTCGGTTTGCTCTGCTTGGCCAAATTTCGTGTGGCTAACAGTGAAAAGACGAGCGGTCCTGGCCCGGCCCGCTCTCAGCCAATCAAACGCCTCTAAAATCTATAAGTGCTGAATCATTCCTTTGGCCAAGGCTCTCCACGCCATCTTGTCAGGTTTACGCTCTGTCTCGTCTTACACTTTTTTTTTGGCTATTAAGCGTATTCATTTGGCCTTATTTTGCTGCATGCGGCTTGTGTTTATTGTATTCTTACATTCTGTGTACTTGATTCGACTCGGCACCCTCGATTCGTTCGTTTTTCTCTACCTCTAAGTCGATCCTGTCTTTCCTTTCTCTGTTGAGGGTCGGATTTTCGCTGGGTGCCTAAGTGCGGGTTCCATGCCTCGTGTGCCATACCACGAAGGCAGGGATCATGATGCTGGGACTGAGACTCTCCCAGGCCCGGAGCTCATGATTCCTCCCAATACGGACCGCGGCAATGCGTCTTTAGACGCTGATTGCGGAGGCGACTTTCGTACCAGTAAAACGGTCATGAAGGGGACCGGGGGGAAAGTGGTACGAGCGTCGCCTCCCGAGGTGTCCCAGCGCGAGGCAGGGAGGAGGGGGAGTGGCAAGTCCTCTCCTGGCAACTCGCAGCTGGGCGCGAACTCCCAAGGGGAGGCCGCGCCCAGCCGTTACCCGGGTCCCCACTCGGGGACGGCCCTCATGGGCCCCATTGTTGTTCCCCCTCCTCCCTTCTCTGTGGACCCCCCTCCCCCACCTCCTTTTGGGGGGGGAGAAAAATTTGGTTCCGGGGGGGGGGGGGGGGGATCTCTACTTTGCCCACCCTGGGCCAAGCCACCCCAGTCTCCCCACGGGAGGGGATTCAGGGCGCGTGGCAGCCTGCTCTGTAGGTCTTCCCGCTATCCAGCCGGTCTCCCCTGCAGGGGGAGGCCCGTGCGTGTCAGGCAGTTCCGGGCAGTCAGCCCGCTCATCTTCGGGCGGGACTGACACCCAAGTCGGACCTGACCTCCCTCCGACTTGGCCAGGTTTTTTCCTTCATGGAGGTCAAGGCACCAGTGACCCTTGGGGTTCGGGTCACAGTATGGCTGGTGCCCATGGGTGGTTACCCCCATTCTACCCGTACTGGGGCGCACCTATGGTGCACGCTGGGTTGCCAGGAGTACCAAGGGCCAACCCCTTGTCCGCTCCCCACCGGACCCAACCCAGCACATCTCACAGGGTGACACACACAGCCCCGACAAGTGGGATCGACTTCTTGTCGGTCAGGTCGAGCTCCTCGACCAATATTGCCACTCTGTCCACAAATCGGGCCTCTGTCAACCCACAGGTGACCTCCACGGTCACAACGGCCTCCTTGTCAGGACCGACGGCTGCTGAGGGGCCCTACTCGGCCCGGGGGAGCCTGCAGTTCCCACCTACCCAGCCCTCGGTCCTACAGTGAGATGAGCAAGTGTTTGTCCCCTCACAGCACTCGTGGGTCCGTCTTGCATCCAGGGACGCCCTCTCTGAAAAGGTGTGGCACCCACCATCCCAAGCATGGTTGGACCTACGGTCCACATGCTCCCCACACGCTTCAGGTGTCAAGGACAAAACAGCGGCGGCCATGGTCCCGGCTCGGGATCGTCCCAGCTCATCCTGCTGGGCTGACTACAGCTCACAGGACGCCCCAGTGGGATGGCACCCAGCAGGGGATGGACTGCAAACAAGATTGGGAGCCCCTGTCTTCGGATGAGGACGAACATGGGGACAGATTGAGCCCGCGCCTCCCTAGGGACCAGCCTGAACCAAACTCGGACTTTGCCGAGCTTGAACTGACCCTCCCCAATAGGGTCAGGTATGCCAAATCAGTCCCTCAGGCTACTTTGTTACCCTTGACCCTCCTTACGCCATGTGACTCTAACTCCAGAACCACAAGGCAACTCAGAGTGCCAGAAATGGTGCAGGAATGGCTTAATAAGCCAGCCCGCACTGTCAGGGGTGCTGCTTCCATCCCTCCTCCAGGCAGGGAGTCCCTCTCTGCCCTGGACGCTTTTTCCCCAGGAAAGTTCCTTAAAGATTCCTCCAAGGGAGGGGTGTGGTCCTGGTACACACAGGACCACCCTGCCTACAGGGAAGCAGAGCCCTCCGCGCAGGACAGGATGTGGGTCTCACAGCACACCACCTTCCCCACTTCAGCTACCCTATCCTTTAAAATGTTAGCAGAGTGGGACAAATTGGCCCACCGCTGCCTCCTCGAGGTTTCCACGGCTTATAGCTTCTTAGACGCATTCCTCCGCAGGGCCAATGAGCTGTGGGAACAGCGTCCGGTTAATCAGGACACGGGGTCTCCTTCCTCTGTCCCGCCTGGCCTCTTCACTGACCAGAGGTTAAACGCTTTTGGCAATAGGGTAGCATCTGGTCTCACGGCAGCTGCAGACACAGCTACCAGCCTTCACTTCAATACTGTGCTAGCACGGCGTGATGCCATTCTCCGCCTCTCTAACATTCCTGTGGAGGAGAGGGCTGCCCTGCGGTCCATCCCAGCACAGCAGCACTCCCTCTTCGGCCAGTATGCGCCCCATTTTGTCAGCCACAGGGCAGAGACAAACAGGGAGGTGGCCTCATATTTGGCCCACACCTCCCAGGGGCTCCAGGGTTCTATGCCATTGAAGAGACCGGCCACCAGGGCCCCTCCATATACCACGCTGCCTAAGTCAAAGCGGCGTGTGCAGAATCAGCGGCAGAGGAATAAACCACCTTATGTCCGTCCAAGCCGACAGGCCATGCCCAAGGCCAGAAGGCAGCACCCCCAATGACTGGGCCCCGATTCAGCACTGCCAGTCGTTCAGCCCCTCCAAGTAGGAAACTTGTCCCAGCATGCACATCAGTGGCGTGCTCTGGGACTCAACGACGGGATTGTATCGGTGCTAGAGTCGGGGTATATGCTGCCTTGGGCGGAGGACCGCCCCCCTCTAAGATCCACTCCTCCTCCTTATGTGCCCAGCTCGATGGAGCAGGAGAGCGTCTTGGAGAAAGAGATATCGCACCTACTCCTCATAGGGGCGATATCTCAACTCTCGGACCCGGGCCCCGGTTTTTACGGCTGGTTGTTCGTGATTCCAAAGGTCTCGGGAGGGTGGAGACCAGTTTTGGACTTGTCCCCCCTCAACAAATTCCTCCCCAAAATCAAATTCAAGATGGACACACAGGCACAGATTCGGGAGACCATCCAACAAGGCGATTGGGCTACCTCTATCAATCTGAAAGATGCTATTTTCATATCCTCATCCATTCGGCATCCCGTTGGTACCTGAGGTTCGTGTGGAGGGACAAGGTGTTCCAGTTCCCGGCCCTCCCATTTGGTCTGTTCCTTGCCCCTTTCCTGTTCACCAAGATGGTGCGGGAATTGGTGTCCATCGTCCGCTCGGAATCCATTCGTCTGTGTGTACCTGGACGACTGGCTTATCCTGGCCCAGTCGCAGGCCCTGTGCCAGAGTCATACGGCCAGTCTTCTAGACCTTTGCTCCCAACTGGGCTTCCTCATGAACCAGGAGAAATGCGATCTGTCCCCAAGTCAGTCCTTCGACTTCTTAGGGATGAGATTCGACACGCGGTCCATGATAGTCTCTCCCACGCCAGATCGCTGGGACCGCCTGGCAGGCCTCCTCAGCCACTTGCGCCATTCCTCCCAAGCAACAGCGCGGACACTTTCTTCCCTCCTGGGCATGATGGAGTCCATGGCACCTCTCATTCCCCTGGGCAGGGTTCTCAAGCACCCTCTCCAGAGGGTACTGAGGTTACACTGGTCCCAGAGCACTCAGCCATGGGATACCCAGATATGTCTGGGCGAGTGGTTCCTCGAGGTGACATCAGAGTGGTTAATCACCCCTCTTCGGACACAGGGGGTGCCCATAGCCCCACCTACTCTTCAGGTGGCACTCTTCACAGACGCCTCCTCCCTGGGCTGGGGAGCCCACATGGACTCACTCCATGCAGCAGGGACTTGGTCCCCGGAGGAGCGCCTATGCCACATCAATGTTCTGGAACTGGAGGCAGTTCGCAGGGGTCTCCTACACTTCATGGGGGAGGCCACTGGCAAGACCATCTGCTTGTTCACGGACAAGACGACGGTCGCATGTTATGTGAACAAAGGGGGGTGGGGGGGAGCGCACTCGGCAGACCTCTCCCTGCGGACCGAGGCTCTCCTCCGTTGGTGCCACAGCAAGGGCATTGCACTTTCAGCGAGACACTTAGCAGGAAAAGCCAACATCTTGGCAGATGCTCTCAGCAGGTCCAAGAGTGTCATACGCACGGAGTGGACCCTGGACAAGGACACCCTTCAGGGGGTGTGGGAACTGTGGTTTCGGCCGATGGTGGACCTTTTTGCCACAAAGTTCAACAAGAGACTTCTCACTTATGTCTCTCCGGTCACCGACCCAGAAGCGTGGGCAGTGGATGCTCTCTCTCTAGACTGGAGCAGTCTGATTGCCTACACGTTTCCTCCCTTTCCAGTTCTGTCCAAGGTGATACGGAAAGACAGATTGGAACGCCCGCAGCTGATCCTCATTGCGCCGAAATGGCCAGCCCAGCCGTGGTTTCCGGACCTTCAGTCCCTGACACATGTTCCACCCCTGGAACTCGAAACCAAATCTCATCTGCTGAGGCAGCCTCGCTCGGGCACTCCTCATTCCAATCCTCAACAGCTTCACCTGCACGCATGGCTGCTGTGCGGTCGGAACTGTCAGCATCACCATTGAAGTCTTCAACCCCCCGGTTGGCCTCTGTGTCGGCTGCGCTTACCCAGGGGTGTGCCTCCTCTGACCTCCTCTCCATAGTCACCAGAGCAAGGAGGCAGGGAACAGAGACTTTGTATGACTTTCGCTGGAAGAAATGGTTGCGGTGGTGTACAGCTCAGGGCATTCCCCCTACTAACCCTACGAGCATGCAGCTGGCCAACTTTCTGGCTCACTGCTCCTTAGTTCTCATCCTGTCTGCTAGTTCTGTGCGAGGGTACAGGTCTGCCATCTGTACCACAATCAAACAGCTAGGTGGTCCCGCCTTTGAAGCGGATTTCTTGCTCAGAGAGGTGGCTAGGGGTGCCCCTCTGAAGGAAGCTAGAAACCCCAGAAGAGTGCCCCTCTGGGACTTGTTCCTGGTGCTGGATTTCATTCGAAAACAGCCCTTTGAGCCACTGGGGACTATTCCTTTTGACTTGCTCACCCTCAAGCTCAAGACCACTTTCCTTCTGTTGCTGGCCACAGGCTGTCGTAGAAGCGAGATTCATGGTCTTAGTGGAATGCCACAAGATCTGGCCTTCCACAGAGATGGTTCCATCACTATTCGTTTCCTTCCAGAGTTTCTGGCTAAGAACCAAGACCCTGCGGTTCCTTCCCCCTCTCTGAGGGTCAGACCTTTGTCTGATATTCTTGCCCAAGATGATGAGGATAGGCATCTCTGCCCTGTTCGATGTCTCAAATACTATTGGGATAGGTCTCGCCATAGGCGTTCTTCTCAGAGGCGTCTGTTCATCTCCCGCAATGAGAATTACAAGAAAGACATCGCTGCAGGCACCATTTCCCGCTGGGTTTCCCAAGTCATTCGTAGAGCCTACTCTCATGCACACAGGGATATCAGCTGTCTTCATCCCAGAGCACACGAAGTGCGGGCCATAGCTACTTCGGCTGCTTTCCAGCACTCAGTGCCACCGCAACATGTCTTGGAGGCAGCCTTCTGGCGGTCTGAGAATCCCTTCATCAACTTCTACCTCAGGAATTTCCGTATGACCAGGGCTGACGGTTCCAAGGGGATTTCCTTTGTCGCGGCTAACACTGCCGTCTCGGTTACAAGGGCTCCCCATACAAACCAGTAGGCGTTGCCCTCCTCCATTTGCTTTAAATTCTGCATCAGTTTGACATGGTACAGTATATGACACCAAAAGGAGGAGTTTGTATTATACTCCGTGTTTGGTGTTACATATACTTACCATGTCAAACTCGAATGCCCGCCCGTCCGTCCCCGCGTCTCCGCCGTGGTTCTCATGGGGCTTTTTCGTTCATGGCCACGGAATGATTCAGCGCTTATAGCTGTTAGAGGCGTTTGATTGGCTAAGAGCGGGCCAGACTAAGAGGGGCGTCTTTTCACTGTTAGCCGCGCAAAATTTGGCCAAACAGAGCAAACCATAGGCCTAGTTTGCATCAGTTTGACATGGTAAGTATATGTAACATCAAACATGGAGTATAATACAAACTCCTCCTCTCAGTATTTATCCTGCTGGTTCCGAGCAACAGAAACAAAACCCAATTAGGCAATATTACAACCGCCTAATCACATTTCCATCACCACAAAATGTTTTGGAAAATTTAGACAACAACTCAAGCTGAATACATGGCAAAACAACACACCCTAAACACAACCTTATTAATTCCCTCAAAAATATCTAGAAATGAAAGAGTACTATATTTAAAAGATTTTGGTTAAAACACCTCCTTCAACCTTATACACACCCAAAACCTAAGTCCCATAATCCCAACAAATCCTCCCGAAACCTGGAGGGGGTCAGGCTGGTGTTCTCTTGACCCTCTCCCGGGAGGGTCACTACCTTGTCGTGGTCGGGAGGCTTAGTGGCCAGTGATCGAGCGAGCTATGTCGGCGGGGGCATCAGTGCTTCTTGGGGTTTGGTGCTCTGGTCCCAGGTCTTAATTGACAGCCTACATAGCCATCGTAGCTGTTAGGGCTGAATAAGTGGTGGTTTTGTACTGATGCCCCTGATAGGGCTTCCCACGCCGAACAGGTCGTGAGTGAGGCCCAAACTAAATGGGACCCACTGTCCCTTTCGCTGTTCTCTATTCTTTTTACCGCCTCTTTTCTGTCCTCAGCTCCCCATCAAGCCTTCTTTTCCACATTCTTTTTTCTCTGCGGCCTTCTTCAGGACCGCCGTGTTTGCCGTGCGGCGCGACCTGTGATGGAGGGGAATGAGATCCTGGGGATTGAGAGAGCACGCTGCTCTCAACACATCCCTTTGGCTCGGACCTCTCCTAAGACAGGCGGCACACATTGGCCCATGTGTGTCAATCGGCTACCCCTTCGTGGGGCTCGGTCAAGACTGGCAGTTTAGTGGCTAGCGAAGATAACCCCCATAGTGCTCGGTTCTCTGTCCCCGGGAGCTGGGCATGATCGGGGGGGGAACACGTTGGAGCTAGACTGTTGGTTGTATATCCCTCCCGAAACCTGGAAGGGGTCAAGTTGGTGTTCCCTTGACCCTGGCCCCTAAGTTGGACCCCATGGTGGGTGGGTAAGGGAGGGATGAATTTACATTTTTTTCAACATGACTTCCAAAAAATCACACACCCCTAACTCTGGAAAAAGACGGCGGCAGGGAACGGACGACTCAGACTCCGATTCGGAGGTCGTTGAGACCTCTGGATTTTGGCCATCGTGGCTTGTGATGGAGGGCGCTGATGACGACAAGCCCTTGTCGGCTCTCAGCCCCTTCGATGTCCAGAAGGGCTTTCAGTGTCTGGCAGGATCGCTGAAATCCATCAAGAGGCTGAGGAGCGGAGCATTTTTAGTTCAGACAGAGTCCAAAAAGCAGACACAGCTCCTTCTCAAGGCGACCACTTTCGTGGATAGGGCGGTGAAGGTTTCCCCTCACAAAGGTCTCAACTGCTCAAAGGGGGTCATCAGATGCCCGGAGTTGAAAGGTGTGTCTGAGGCTGAAATCAAGAGCGAGCTGTCTCTCAGGGAGTGACCGACGTGTACAGGGTGACGGTGAGGAAGGGGTCGGACAGAGTCCCGACCAACACTTTCTTCCTCACCTTCTGCTGCCCGGATGTCCCCAAGGACATTCGGGTCGGATACCTGATAGTTAGTGTAAGCCTGTATGTGCCGTCCCCTCTGAGATGTTTTAAATGCCAGAAATTCGGACACGTGAGAGACCGATGTAAGGAGGAAGAGGCGTGTGGCACCTGTTCGAAGGCGGCGCACCAGGGCGATTGTGTCAGTGCAGCCCGGTGTGCGAACTGCGGAGGTGGCCACCCGTCCTCATCGAAAGACTGCCCCGCCTGGAAAAAAGAAAAACAAATCCAGAAGGTCAAGACAGAAAAGAAGTTATCCTTCTTTGAGGCAGAGAAACAGGTGGAGGCCGCGTCGCCTAAGGCGTCGTACGCCTCTGTCATCAGACCCAGGACGGTGGACGTCGCGGTCCAGACGACGTCCACAGGGACGCAGAAGGACGACTTACCCACCTCGTCGGAACCGTTGGCCTTGGGTGGAGGCGCCGTGTCCACCCCTTCCCATCCTGTGCGGCAGTCCTCAGGGGCTGCTGGGCGGGAGCGGAAAACCTCGGGCGGAGGCACGTTGTCCGCCTCCCGCCCCACCCCACCCCCCGGCACCCCTCGCCCCGCCTCTCGTCTGCCTGGCCCTCGGGCTGTCGGAAGTGGCCGGAAACCCCCCGTACCTCCAAAACTCAAGGAGGGGAGGGTTGCGGCCTCGGCGGGATCGGGAGGGGCCGAGGTTGTGGATATTCCGACTCGGTCGGAATCCGAAAAAGTAATTTATAAAAATAAATACTCCATCCTGGCCGACCTTGAGCCACCGCGAGCAGAGGAGCAGGGGGTAGCGATGGAATAGGCTGCTGCTTTATGTTTTTTTTAACCTTTTTAATGGCAGTGATCCACTGGAACATCCGGGGTTTCTACGCCAATTTTCAGGAACTCCAGCTGCTTTGTCGTGCTTTGAAACCTTCAGTGCTGGCGCTGCAGGAGACTCTGCAAAGAGATTGCAAGGTTTTATCTCTCTCTGGTTTTAACTCTGTTTTTAAACCCGCTCAACCGAAGCAAGAGGGATTGACGGAAGGTGTCACTCTTTTTATTCGCAAGTCCCTTTTATACAGTACAGTTCTTTTAAGCACCCCTTTACAGGCGGTGGCAGTGAGAGTCACACTTGAGAAAACCATCACTGTCTGCTCTCTCTACCTTCCTCCTTCCGTCCGTGTTCTGAGGCAGGACCTCATGAATCTGGTCGACCAGCTCCCACGTCCGTTTTTACTGTTGGGCGACTTCAATGGACACTCCCCGCTCTGGGGAAGTGAGATGACATCAGCCCGAGGTCTTCTCTTGGAAAACCTTCTTTCCGACATGGACTTGTGCTGTCTTAACAAGTCTCCCACTTACCTTCATCTGCCCTCTGGAAAGCTCTCGTGTTTAGATCTGTCGGGCTGCGATCCATCGTTGGTCCTGGACTACGAGTGGAAAGTGCACGACGATCTGCACGGGAGTGACCACTTTCCTGTCGTCCTCCGCCCCACAGATGGAGAAGGTGACTCTCTGCCTGACCGCCTGTATTACGACAAAGCAGACTGGAGTTTTTTTTACCACCAAGATAAGAGCGGAGCTGCAGGAAGAAACAGTATTGAAAAGCAAGGACCCTGCTGACACTCTGACTCGGATCGTTTTAGATTGCGCCAAAGCAGCAGTCCCATCGTCTCCCTCCAAGCCTCAGGTCCCTAGAACGCCCTGGTTCAACGCGGAATGTCGGGAGGCCCGCAAGTCTCGGAAGAGAGCGCAGCGACGCGTCTTTCGGAGACCGGAGACCGATAGCGTTCGAACCCATCAACAGTTGAGGGCGAAAGCCAGGTATGTTTTCAAAAAGAGCCAGAGGAAGTCATGGAGAGATTTTTGCTCTTCCTTAACCTCCAACACACCCAAGAAGAAAGTGTGGAGGGTTTTAAAAAGAATTAAGGGCAAAAACATATGCCCGACCTTTCACCATCTTAAACTCTCAGACGCTCTGGTCACAGAGAAGAAAGCAGTTGCCAATTTGCTTGCCTCCACAATAGAACAGAACTCGAGATCTGCTAACAAATTTGCTCGCTTTCTTAAAACCAAAAACCTGTCAGAAAAAACACCATGTAACTTCTTTTCCGACAACACAGAGAATTACAACCTTCCTTTCACAATGAACGAACTTAAATCTGCCCTTCAGACCTGTACGGATTCCTGTCCAGGAATGGACGAGGTCCATTATAAACTCCTAAAGCACCTTCCCCAAACCTGTCTGGACACCCTGCTTAAAGTTTATAACCACATCTGGGTCACAGGCTTTTTTCCACCCTCCTGGCGGAAAGCCCTCATAATCCCGCTGCCGAAACCGGGAAAAGACCCCTCGAACCCCTCCAACTACCGCCCAATTGCACTGACCAGCTGCATCTGCAAACTGATGGAGAAGATGGTCAACGGTAGACTGATGTGGAAACTAGAGACCGACGGCCTTCCGGCGAAAGAACAGTGCGGTTTCCACAAGCATCGCTCTACCGTTGACCATCTGGTCCGTCTGGAAACCACTGTAAGAAATGCATTTGTAAACAAACAACATGTGGTGGCCACATTTTTTGACTTGGAGAAAGCTTACGATACCACGTGGAAATTTGGTATTCTTTCCGACTTGCACAAGCTCGGCTTCCGAGGACACCTGCCTCAGTTCATCCGCAATTTTTTACAAGACAGACAATTCCAGGTGAGACTCGGCACCACTCTGTCCGACATTCACGAGCAGGAGCTGGGTGTCCCGCAAGGGAGCATCCTGTCGCCGGCTCTTTTCAGCATCAAAATTAATGACATCGTTCAATTCGTTCAGAGGGGATCGGACAGCTCGCTGTTCGTGGACGATTTTGCCTTATATGCAACCGGCAGCACGTACGCCAGCATCCAGCGACGGCTTCAGCTCTGCGTCAACAAAATCCAGTGTTGGGCAGAGGAGAATGGCTTCACATTTTCGTCCTCCAAAACTGAATGCATCCATTTTCATAATTTTCGCCAGTTCTATCCGGACCCTGAAATCCGTCTGGGAACATCCACCATCCCCGCGGTCAAGGAAGCCAGATTTTTAGGGGTCGTCTTCATCAGAAGCTGAACTTCCTCAGCCACATTAAACAGCTGAAAGTATCTTGCCAAAAAGCCCTTAACATCATCCGAGTTGTGGCACACACGAACTGGGGTGCTGATAAGAGAACTCTCTTGCACCTCTACAGAGCCCTGGTCCGGTCCAAACTGGATTATGGAAGTGTGGTATACGGCTCGGCCAGACGGTCCTATCTGAAACTGTTGGACCCTGTACACCACCAAGAGCTCCGTCTCAGCTTAGGTGCTTTCCGCACCACCCCTGTGCACAGCCTGTATGCAGAGGCGGGGGAACCGCCTCTCTCCAACCGCAGATTGAAGCTGACCCTGAATTATTATTTGAAGTTGTTTTCGGAACCTACAAACCCTGCTTACGACGCTGTATTCAACAACCCTTTCGATAAGAAATTTACAGACAACCCAAACTGCATACCTCCTCTCGGACTCCGCATTCAGCCGCACTTGGAAAATGCCGATCTGGATGTCAGTGGCATCTCAGATTTCTCTAAGTTCCCTGACAGCCCCCCGTGGACCTTTACAACACCTGAAGTCCGATTCGATCTGGCCTCATACCGAAAAGACACCACCAGTTCTCTGGCCTACAGAACCTACTTTTCGGAACTGTGCCACAAATTCCCCACTTTTCAAAGCATCTTCACTGACGGTTCCAAGTCTGAGGACGGAGTCGCCGCATCTGCGTTCTGTCCCGCCTTTCCTGACCGGCCCTCAACGGAACACATCCTGTCTGACAGCTCGGTGTACACTGCGGAACTGACCGCACTGGTTCTGGGGTTAAAAATGGTTCTGTCTTCGAAACAGAAGAGATTCATGATCTTTTCCGACTCCTTGTCAGCCCTGGAGGCGATTGCCTGCAGGAAAATCACTCATCCCAAACTGCTGGAATTTTATGAAACTTTTACTCTCGCAACGAAGAAAGGATACGAGGTTGTGTTGGCCTGGGTTCCCGGACATGTTGGCATTCGTGGTAACGAAAGGGCGGACCTGCTGGCCAGGAACGCTGTAAAGAAAGAATTGTCCAGATCCTTGGTACCCTATACAGACATGAAGCGGAAGATCAACACTTACGTTAAGGATCTTTGGCAAGAGGAGTGGAACACCCAGACGGACAACAAGCTCTTCCAGATCCGTCCGGACCTAAAAGAGACCCTCCCTTCAGGGGTGAAGAACAGAAAGGAGGAGTCTGTGCTGTGCAGACTGCGTACGGGGCATACTTTTTTTACTCATTCTTACTTGTTGAAGGGGGAGGAGGCCCCTCGATGCATTCCCTGTGACGAGCCTCTCACCGTGAAACACGTGCTCCTTGACTGTTGGGATCTGCATGACGTTAGACGCAGACATTACATGGCGGTTTCTTTGAAGACTTTGTTTCGTGATGTCCCTCCGTGGGCGCTGATGGACTTCTTAAAAGAAGTGAACCTTTTTAACCAGATTTGAAGGTTTTAAACTATGGAAGTTTTCTTTTAACTTTGGAGTGAAAGTTTGAAGTGGTGACTCGTTTTAATTGGTTGTTGTTTTTTTTATCCTTGTAGTAGTTATTGACGCGGCGATAGCCTTGAGATGGCCTTAGTGGTCGGCGAGGCTCTAAGCACCATAATTTCATTTCATTTCATCCTCTTCCACCTTCACAGCTGTTGGGAAAGGTTTCCTCCTCCGCCTGGTCCGTCGTTGGGTGACTTCACATGTGGCAGGTAGTAGTGGGTTACATGGTACAAGTAGCAAGGGCACCAAGAGCAAAGCAAAATCTTATTTTCCCAGTGATATAACTCACAAACTCATCTCAAGAGTTAGGACAAGAAGGAATAGGACATGCCAGACACACATCACAAGAGATTCAGGTGCATTTGTTTAGAACTGAACTGACACAAGAGAACTAGGGAGCAAAAAGGGGGTGGGAAAAGAGGGAGAGAGAAGGAGGGAGAAAGGGAGAGGTGATCGGGAGAAGAACACACAAACATGCACAACATGTGCACAAAGGAACACCATGAACCGTGAAACTAAGAACTGACTCAAAAAAGTTTTAAAAAGTATGCTTCTTATTTGTATTTGTATTTATTTTTATCACAACAGATTTCTCTTTGTGAAATTCAGGCTGCTCTCCCTAGGGATAGCGCGTTGCTACACTACAGCACCAGCCTTTTTTTTCTTTTTTTTTTCCTGCGTGCGGTTTTATTTGTTTTTCTTATCAAAGTGGATTTTTCTACAGAATTTTGCCAGGAACAGCCCTTTTGTTGCCATTGGGTTCTTTTACGTGTGCTAAGTGCATGCTGCACACCCTGTACTTAGTACTTAGTACAAGTATCATTCAGTATTAATTTGATACATGTATGTATATATGTATGACTGTGTGTGTGTATATGTATATATTTATGTATATGTATAATAAATCTAGTACTTCATACATTTTGTTTTGATATATACTGTATACCTTGATATATAACTACAAGTATTGTACATAATCATAATGCATACACAGTTGGCAAAAGTGGCGTGTGAAATAGACCTTAAGTTGAAAAACCTGTTTTTCATCCACAAAAATATTACACATAATAATAATGATAATAATGGATACTTATATGGCACACTATCCAGAAATCTGCTCAAGGTGCTTTACAAAAACGCTTTTGTTAAGATAAAACATTACATCTATGTTACATACACACACCAAAATGTGACTACACACACACTCACACACACACATCAGGTATACACTTTCTTTATTTTCCACAATTGAACCATGAGGATATGATATCAAAAGAGCTATCTAGAACATCATGACTGTAACAGTGTGGGCAGCAACAGCCCATTGACAAGAATGACAGGTATGCACTGAAATTTATGTGTGTGAAGCCAGGTTTGATCTGGTGACAGACCAGGAAGGTGACATTTGCTTAGGGCTAAAAAATGTCATGTGAAGCATGCTGGATAGGAGACTAGGACTGCACAGAGCAGTGTTTAAACAAAAAAATAAAAAAGATATATATGTGTGTGTGTGTGGTACAGGGTGTTTTTCTGAGGGATGTATTTTTCTTCTGACAAATCAGATTTATAGAATTACCTCAGTTTTAGAATTTTTTTCTCTTTTGCTTTCTTTCTCTGGCCTCTTTGTGTGTGTCTTTTTCACTCATTCCAACACACACACAAATACACTAAACAAATGCAAAAATGCATTCTTGTACAACACATGTACACATTTGTGCATGCACAAACATGTGTACATGTGCACGCACACATACACACACACACATCTTATATTCAGCTATCATTGGCATTCAAGATGTTTGAAATGATGCATGAGCAGTCATTCAACCAAAACTTTCTGTATATTATTGATAATACATTGGCACCCAGTCAGTTTGGACAGGGTTTGCAAGAGTGCATTGTCAGTCTATTTGCATATTTTTTTTATAAAATGTTTTGTTAAATTGTTTATTTCATATTGAATATCAAATTGACAGATGAACATGGTGCATGAATTGAAATAATTTATAGGAATTTCAGGGGAGAAAAGTAGTCAGACAATATGAAACTAGTTACAATAAATTTATATGTATCATATGTTGTTCAGTATGTAACTGGTCATGGATATTATTAGAATAATTATTACTTTGTCTGTGTTATAAATGTATTCACAAATCTGCCCCTTCCTGTCTCTGTGACTGCCTTCACCTCTACACCCCATCTCGCTCTCTATGATTGGTTTCGGATCCACTCTGTTTGGGAATACCCAGATTCAAACAGTCCACTGTCAGCTGAAGTTCTTTCTCAGTCACTGGACCTTTTATTTAGAATGAACTTCCTTTTTCGTTTTGTCTGTTCTTCGCACTCAGCTCTTTCAAGTCTGGCCTGAAAACCCGCCTCTTTCCAAGATAGCCTATGTCCCCTGCCTTTTCTTTGTCTTCAGTTTCTCAAGTTTGGAGTTATGCATGTGTGTGAATGACTGGTGTGAAAGAACTTTGAATCTTTTATCTGTCTCTGCACAAGATTCAGCACTATATAAATACATGTACTTATTATTATTACTACCCCAGCCCACCAGTAATAATAATGCTTACTCTACGGTGACATGCATGCCCAGTATAGGTTGTTGTTTGTTGTTGTTGTCATGCAGTGTGTAGCTGATTGATGTTTAATGGACATGGTTTTATGCTTGATTTTCACAGGGGGGTTAGCAGCTATTCAGATCAGTGTGCAGTAGCACTTACTCCAAGATGCACAAGCAATGATACAGGAAAAACAAAAGAATTAGCAAAAACAAACTTTCTTTAATTACAGTTAAATTTCTGCTCAGTTCTCCCATTCCAAGCACACCCAGTTGTGAAGGATTAGCAAAAGAACATGAGCACTCAACTCAGCACCCTCCCCACACATGCCTAACTAAAACTGTAACTGTCACATCATCCCAGCACACCCTCACCATTTTCATTCACCTCTTTTACGCAGTTAACAAACGTGGTCCTGGAAGAAAAACGTCTTCAAACACCTGAACTTCTCTGCTCCTTTTCCTGATAATAATAATATTATTATTATCATCATCATTATTATTGTTGTTAATAATTTATTTTCAGTGATAATAAAAAATACGTTTTTTTACAGCCAGTGTTCTTATCTTGCAATTGCAGAAGATTTTTGGGTTGTTTTCAGGTGTTGGCAAAAGCAGCCTGTTGCTGAGGTTTGCTGACAATGTGTTTTCTGGTAAGTCAGATTTTATCTGGTGATATGCAAATGATATATTACCTTTTTCATTTTCTTGTCAACTTATGTTTTTCTTCTGTTTGTGTTTGTGGATTGACAAAGCTTATGCCACATTCACATGTTCATAGTATACACATCTACATGTGTGCATTAATCTATTTTCATTATGTGATGCACCTAGTCCACCCAGTTGTGAAGGAGTTTTTGTCCCTGGCTTGGGGAAATATCATAGCAAAAGAACATGAAACCCACCCCACATACACAATCATAATGATGATGATATTATTGATAATAATGTTAATTGTAAGTTTATATATGGAGGATAATCAATTTTGCTCTGAGTGCTTTACAATTACAATCGTAACCTTTAATGAAACTTGCGAATTAACATCAAATCTGAGATTAAGTGAAAACCTGATTTTGTTTGGATGCAATGGAAACATCAAAACTATGTGGTATTTGATTTTTATTATTCTTATACTAGTATGGTAATAATAATGATGATGATAATGGATACTTGTAGATTGTGAAATATGGGAGAGTGGTGAAGATTGTGAGGTAAAATGTTCCAGACAGATGGGGCTGAAGGAGAAAAAGAGATTCATTGAAAGATCATGTTTTAACACAGGGTGCAAGTAACTGCTGTGAATCAGATGATCTGAATTGTCGATGGGGTGGTAGGTTTGGATGACTTCTGTCAGATACTGAGGGCCAGCACCCGTAATGGATTTTATATTTAAAGGTGAGAGTTGCAACTTTGTACTGAATTCAGGCAGAAATTGGTATCCAGTGAAGAGAATGCAGAAGATGAGTGATATTGTCACTTTTTGGTTCTAAGGATTAAACTGACTGCTGTATTTTGAACTTTCTGGAGTTTTTGTAGTAAGTATTGAGAACAGCTGATGAGGAGTGAATTACAAAAATCAAGTCTGGACAAGACAAGAGAGCACACCAGAGTTTGTGTTGCTTGAGTAGTAAGGAGGTGTCAAATGGAACTGATCTTTTTAATTTGAAAGTATGCAGTCTTGCAGAGATTGTTAACATGTTTCTTCATTGAAAGGTTTGAATCCATCGTCCAGATTTTTCACTGAAGATGAGTCTACATATGAATCTCCAATTTCAAGAGAGAAAGGTAAAAAGTTTTTAATAGACAGTCTGCTTGAAGAAATAATTATAGCTTCAGTTTTACTGTCATTTAATTGTAGTTTGTTTTGATTCATCCATGCCTTAACGTCAACAATACACTATTGAAGTACCACAGTGGAAGAGTCAAGATCGGATACAGTCATTTCTTTGTAGAGCTGGTTATCGTCAGCAAAGGCATGATGATTTACAGAATGGTTCTTGACAATATCGAAAAGTGGTGGAGTATAAAGAATAAACAGGACTGGTCCAGATCCTACATTTATAAGTGTAAACGGGATGATAGTCAGCCTCATTTGATTGTATTTATAACACTACTTACCTATAGATCTATATGAAATAGAAAAACATATAGCACGGCTAAATTCCAGACTAAGTGAATTCTCTGCCAAATCAACAAAAAATATCAACAGCTCTCAGCCCAACTGGGCCACTGCAGACGCTTTTTTCAGTGACAATGTCTGGTTCAAGGGAAGAACTGAAAAGAATCGTGCTTGGTAAAATTCGAGAAGATCCACTTGCAGCAGATCTGCGATGGAGTCTTTTCGTTGCAGCACTCCAAAGTTACCGAAGTGATTCCGTCCTCCGTCCATTTCCTCCACGTTTTCACTCCGAAAACGAAGAGAAAGATACCAATCGTTTGAAAGAGGCAGTGGCAGATATTCCGGGGGTGCTGCAGCTGCCCCTGAAAGTGAGCAGCGTGCCTGATGAAGCTCTGGAGCTGCTGGAGTGGGTGCTGGATGACCCTTCTTTCAGGCTGATCACAAAGAACAAGACTGAGTACATGGCCATTAAGAAGCTGACCGGGCACATGACCTCGGTGCCTGACCCCAGCTACATCTTCGAGGTGCAGTATGGGGAGACGGGGGAGAAGAGGTTCCAAGCTCTGCGGGAGGGCCGCAGACTGATGTACGCCTACCACGGCAGCCGCATCGAGAACTTCCACTCCATTCTGCACAACGGCCTGGCTGGTCACATGAACAAGATGTCGCAAGTGCACCTAACTGTCAAGTGAGCTGGCCGTATCCATGCTGTACAGTCCCGGGGGCCAGGGGTGGAAGAAGAGTCAGCTGGGCAGCAACCTGGGCTGTGTGGCCATCTGTCAGATGGTCGACGACCCCAGCGTCAAGTGCACTGTCAAGGAGGGGGGCAGCATCTCCACAGAGAGGGAGGAGAACCGAGGCAGGGCGCAGGCGGTGGAAAGCCTGGCCGGGGACGTGCCGGAACGCTACTATGTGGTGAAGAACAACAGCATGGTGCGCGTCAAGTACCTCCTCCTCTACAGCCAGCCCACCATCGACAGCACACAGCGGTCAGCCCATGCAATGCCGTGGTACCGAAAGAACAAGTTTGCTGTGATGATGGCCATTTACATGTTGCTGTTGCTGTGCACTGGACTGTTAAGCTCCAAGAGTTTTCAGTTCCACATCCGGCAGTGGCTCAAAAGCTACGGCTTCACCAAATAACGCTCCTCACTTTCTTTTATATATATATATATATATATATATATAAAGTGTGAATGAGATTAAACTATGGGTGCTGATGAATGAATCATGAACTTCCATCATGCATTTGTCTTTAACAGTACTTCAGTGTCCTTGGGGGAAAAAGAGGGAGAAAAAGAGAGTAGGAAAAAAAAAAACCAAGAAAGGGAAGAAGGGAAATGAGAAGAAAGAAAAAAAAGAAAGGGAAGAAGGAAAATGAAAAGCAGACACGCTCGCAGGACGTATAGAGTTTCTAATATGGGAATGGAAATTTGATGTATTTTACATGTGAGGAGGAGAGAGATATCACCATGTTCTTTGTTCTGCTCCCTCCCCTGTCTGTTACACCCCTCCTTCCCCCCCTTTTTCCTTGTCCCTGTGCTTTGCCTGCCTCCATGTTTTGCTTCTGTCTGGAAGAAATCCATGAGCTATGTATAATATTCTGGTTTAATAATACATGGTAAATAGTACTAAATACGGTAAGTGTTTAACTGTTAGATTCCCGCTTTCTCAGATATACTGCACAGCACAGCATTGGACTGCCATTTTTTTAACCATTTTTGATGATTAAAAAAAAAAAAGAAAAAAAAAAAGAAGTACTGCGCAATCACTTTGTTTGCGCAGAATTTTTGTTCGTAGTAAACACTGCATGTTCATTGTGAATGAAAATAATTCTTGTTTTGTTGTATGGCTGTTTTATTTTTTCTTGCTTAGGGTAATACAAACCTTTAAATGCTCCCTTGTGTAACTGTCTAAAGCTACAAAGTTAACAAAAAATTAATCCTCATATGCACACACATGAACATGGGTTCAGATTCAAGGTGAAAAAAAAAAAAGTTCAGCAGTGTAACTGTTCTATTTGCCATTTTGGTGTTGTGGTTGTTGTGCAAATGATTTTCCGTGTGTTGTTGATAAAGTATTTTTGATTTGATTTGAGTTGTTATTAAGAGAAATGAGCATAATGGTTTTACATGACTGCTATCAGTACAGTTAAGACCCTCATTTAAAACAGGGTGTATCTGTGAGGTACACTACACTGTCATTTTATTTCCTATAGAATGTTTAACATTGTACCACTTCTTTTACTTGATCACAGGGCTCATGTACGTTTAACTTGTATTTGTTTGTGCTTTCAAATCTGTGAAACTGCATGTTTGTTGCATATCTGTTATGCAGTGTGTGTGTATGTGTGTGTGTCAGGTCAGGTCATTAGATCTGCTACTGGTAACCTGTAATCCAGTACAACCTGTTCAGGGTCGGGTTGCCGGCGACTAAACCGGCACTCCCACCGCTCCCTTCCGGGACTGGTGAGGCGGGTGGCTAGACACCTTTATGGAGATCCATAAAAGGGCGTTGGCTCAGGAGAGCCACCGACGGCCATCTAGCTCCACCGTGCTGTGTGCATGCCACACGCAGTTGGCCCCCGGGGTGTGTCTACCCATGCATGCGAAGTCTGGATCCGGCAGAATCTGCGGAAGAAACCTATCGGTTCAACGGAGAGGAAGGCGGTTACAGCAACGCATTGTGGAGTGCAGAGAGCAAGATGAGACACCAAAAGGATATCTTGGTCATCCACTGCATCCGTGCTCATCCTCCAGTCGTCTCGACTTAGTCTTGCCACTGGAAATTGGTGGACCCGGATGAGAGAGTGAGGTCGACGTTGCGCAACTCCTCTTCACTTTAAACAGACTCATCGTGCAGGTCATCAGTCATCCAAAATGACCTTTCATCCTTCATCATTTCATCACCCCCAAGTCCTGTGGCGACATGCGAGCGACGAAACGACAGGTGTGGGTACACTGGCAGTCGCAGCCGCAGACCTGCACGCAGGCGGCTCAGGCCATAGGGTCGTTCTTCGTCGACAGGAGCAGCGATGGAGCTCGGCAGCCGTCTGAGCGTCTGAGCAGCCCTCTTTAGGAATGCATTGCTCACCTCCCTGGCATGAGGAAGGGGCTAGAAAAGGTGCCCTAAAAATTGCCTGCTCCATATCACCCTGGCCAGCATACCGCGGCTGGCGGGGACCCTACATCAGCGGTTGAAACAACAAGAAAGAAAAGAAAAAAACAAGGATCGTTCCTCTCACCATTGGTGCTTGGAACATAAGGACTCTCCTGGACAGAGATAACACGGACAGACCCCAAAGGAGAACGGCACTAGTTGCATCCGAACTCGCCAGATACAACATTGACATCGCAGCCTTGAGTGAGACTCGGCTTGCAGGCGAAGGCGAGCTCTGTGAACAGGGATCTGGTTACACCTTCTTCTGGAGTGGGCGAGGAAGCGAAGAGTGACGTGAGGCTGGCGTTGGTTTTGCAGTAAAAACAGCACTTGTCAGCAAGCTAGCTGGAATCCCAAAGGGAGTCAATGATAGGCTTATGACCATGAAACTCCCACTGGCATCTGACCAGAAGCACCTCACCATTGTCAGTGCCTACGCCCCAACCATGACCAACCCAGATGAAGTGAAGGCGAAGTTCTATGAGGACCTTCACTCTGTCATTGCTGCTATCCCTAAAGCAGACAAGCTCATCATTCTTGGGGACTTCAATGCTAGAGTTGGCTCTGACTACATCTCCTGGGATGGAGTGATTGGAAAGCACGGTGTGGGCCACTGCAACCCAAATGGATTGCTTTTGCTTCAGACCTGTGCAGAGCACAAACTGCTGATAACCAACAGTTTTCTGCCTCCCTACCCGTAACAGGACGTCATGGATGCACCCTCGCTCAAAGCATTGGCATCTCATCGATTATGTCATCGTCAGGAAAAAGGATAGGCAAGATGTATGTGTAACAAAGACCATGTGCGGCGCCGAGTATTGGACAGACCATCGCCTTGTAGTCTCGAAGCTGAATATTCGAATCCAGCCGAAGAGACGCCCCCAAGGCCAGAAGGTTCCAAAACGGCTCAACATCGCTAAGCTGAAAAACATCACCATCAAACAGTCCTTTGTGGATCTGCTGGAAGATCGTCTGGAATCCGCTTCTCTGGACAACCAGAATGTGGAGTCTGACTGGAGGACCCTGCGTGAGCTGATCTATAGTACAGCTTCAGAGACCCTGGGACCCATGACCAGAAAGCACAAAGACTGGTTTGATGAAAACTGTGATGAAATCAAGCAGCTTCTGGATGAGAAACGCCGTCTGCATCAAGCCTACCTGAGCAACCCAAAGTCCACATCAAAAAAGGATGCGTACGATGCCATCCGCAGGACTGTTCAGCAAAAGTTACGCCAGATGCAGGATAAGTGGCTGAGTGACAAAGTTGATGAGATCCAGGGATATGCTGACAGGCACGATTTGAAGAGGTTCTATGATGCCTTAAAAGAAGTCTACGGCCCCACATCCTCAGGATCATCCCCCCTCCTCAGTGCAGATGAGAATACCTTGATCACCGAGAAGGAGAAAATTCTCGAACGCTGGGCTGAGCATTTCAACAGTGTCTTAAATTGCCCTTCCTCCATAAATGATGAAGCCACAGACTGTCTCCCGCAAGTCCCCATCAACGAAGCACTGGACGATCCGCCAACACCTCTTGAGACCCAGAAAGCAATCCGTCTGCTATCCAGTGGCAAAGCACCTGGCTCAGACTCCATACCAGCAGAGGTCTACAAGGATGGAGGCACTGTGCTGACTGAGAAGCTCCATCAGCTGTACTCACTCATGTGGAAAGAAGAGACGATCCCCCAGGATTTCAAAGATGCATCTATCATTCACTTGTACAAGCAAAAGGGGAACCGGCAAGCCTGTGATAACCATCAGGGCATTTCCTTGCTCTCCACCACAGGCAAGATACTTGCCAGGATCCTACTAAACCGCCTCACAGCACACCTTGACCAAGGTCATTTGCCTGAGAGCCAATGTGGATTCCGGAAAGAGCGTGGAACCACCGACATGGTGTTTGCTGCAAGGCAGCTGCAAGAGAAATGTCAGGAGCAAAATGCTGACCTGTTCTCCACCTATGTCGACCTCACTAAGGCCTTCAACACCGTGAGTAGAGAGTGACTGTGGAAGATCATGGCCAAGTACGGATGCCCTCGGAAATTTATTTCCTTGGTCAGCCAATTCCATGAAGGCATGCAGGCTCGAGTCCAGGACAATGGCGAAACATCTGCTCCCTTTGCTGTCACAAATGGTGTCAAGCAAGGCTGCGTCCTGGCTCCAACACTGTTCAGCCTCATGTTCTCTGCAATGCTTACTGATGCCTTCAGAGATGGTGATGTTGGAATCGGCCTAAAGTACCGAACAGATGGCAAGTTGTTTAACCTCAGAAGGCTTCAAGCAAAAACGAAGGTCATGACAGACATCATCAGAGACTTTTTGTTTGCTGATGACTGTGCCCTCAACGCTGGATCTGAAGCTGACATGCAACTCAGCGTCGACAAGTTTGCCACTGCCAGCAGGAACTTTGGCCTTACCATCAGCACGAGAAAAACTGAAGTTCTCCATCAGCCAGCCCCAGGGAAACCCTACGTTGAGCCCAACATCACAGTCAACGGTCAGAGACTCAGTGCGGTGGAGCAGTTCACATACCTTGGCAGCAAACTGTCACAAAATGCGACCATCGACGATGAAGTGAACGTCAGGATTGCAAGAGCAAGCGCAACTTTTGGTACTCAATGCAAATGTCTGGAACAGAAAAGGCATTAGTCTTGAGACCAAGCTAAAGGTCTACAGAGCAGTAGTTCTCCCCACACTACTGTACGCTTGTGAAACTTAGACAGTGTACCAACGACATGCCAAGAAGCTGAACCACTTCCACACAACATGCCTCAGGAAGCTACTGAACATCAAGTGGCAAGACAGGACCCCAGACACAGAGATGTTCGCAAAAGCCACCCTTCCCAGCATCTTCACCATCCTGATGCAGTCCCAGCTTCGCTGGGCTGGACACGTGGCGCACATGCCAGACCATCGGCTGCCCAAAAGGCTCTTCTATGGCGAGCTGCAACAAGGGAAGAGATCACACGGAGGTCAGAAGAAGCGCTTCAGAGATACTCTGAAAGTCTCTCTGAAAGCGTTTGATATCAACCCTGACTCCTGGGAGGAATCTGCAGTAGACCGTGACAAATGGCGCGCTGCTGTGCACAGAGGCGCCAAGTTGTGCGAGGCCAACAGAACTGCTGCAGCTGTTCAGAAGAGGCAGGCCAGAAAGTCACGGGCAAACAAGCTCCCTGACAGTGGTATGCCTGTCTTTGTCTGCCCCAACTGTCAGCGAACATTTCGTGTGCAGATGGGACTATTCAGCCATCTGCGCATTCACAGATAGATTCATAAGCATCCTCCCCCTCACCCCCCATCCCCCAGCTGGATGACAACGATGGTCATCATCAATCTCGATGGACACACCACTATGTGTGTGCGTATGTGTGTCTGCATGTTTTACATTTATATGCCTATTTGTCATCATTATTGTCTTTTTATTTTATTTTTATTTATTACTATTTTATTATTATTATCATTATTATTATTATTATCTTTTTTCTTTTCTTTTTTTTTTTCTCAAGGCATGACTAAGCGCGTTGGGTAACGCTGCTGGTCAGGCATCTGCTTGGCAGATGTGGTGTAGCGTATATGGATTTGTCTGAACGCAGTGACGTCTCCTTGAGATACTGTTACTGATACTGATTCTGCCAACTGGTATTATTACAAAAATATACTCACAGAAAACCCCTGACTTCATTTGTTTTCTTTTTGATTTTATATACTTGTTTAATTTCACAAAAAGAATCGGCTCAGAATATATGTATTTGCACTGTGTTATACATAACTTGACACAATCATCCAGCATGGGGAATCTTGAGTACAATAATTAGATCACTATCACCATATGTTGCCTTTGTGTCAATTGGGATGTTGCGGCTTCTGATGTTTCCTGTGATCCATGTGATCTGACTGTCAAATGTGTGCAGCCGGTTGAGAATCGAGGTGTCATTATTATAAGTGTTGATCTTTTTTTCTTTCTTTTTTTTTTTCTTTTTTCGGTGTGTGTGTGTCTTTTTGTTTTTATTACTTTGTTGTTATCGTTGTTGAGAAATACCTTTGCAAACTATTACCATGCTATACATGTACTGAAATTACCAAATGTGTTTTAAGTTGTATTTTCGTTGTATTGATGTAATGTGTAGCATGAAAATGTTATGACGATGATGTAGAAGAGAAAATATGATCTTCTGTGCAAGGGAGAAAAAAAAGAAATGCGACAGGGAAAAAAATGACAATAGTAACAATCAAAAAAAGAAAATAAAAAACCCTCTCTCTCCCTCTCTCTCTCTCTCTCTCAGGCCTTCGATTCTGTGAATCGCAATGCTTTGTGGCATGTTCTGTGTGAAAGTGGTGTAAATTGTAAATTGTACGAGGGTCATTCAATAAATAAGGTGAATTTTTCGGTATAAGGACTTCTGATACAGATAGAAGCTTACTTTTTTTTTCTTTTTTTTTTCAACGTAGTCTCCCAGCACTGTCACACACTTTTCCCATATGTGCACAAGCTTCCGTATTCCCTCAGCGTAAAAATCTTTGGACTGATGTCTCAGCCAGTCGCTCACAACACTTTTGACTTCATCGTCACTTTCAAACTTCGTGCCTCTCGTGAACGCTTTCAAGGGACCAAACAGGTGAAAGTCTGAAGGGGCAAGGTCTGGGCTGTAAGGGGGATGAGGGAGCAGTTCCCAGCCCAGCTTGTTGATGGTCTGCACTGTTCGGGCTGCTGTGTGAGGCCTTGCGTTGTCATGATGCAAGATGACTCCTGACTGATGACCCCTGCGTTTGTTCTTTATGTCTTTCTTGACCTGCCTCAGCAGTTCACAGTAGTTGGCACTGTTCACAGTGCTTCCTTTCTCAAGGAATGAAATGGTGATTGGGCCTTGCATATCCCCAAAAAAGGTGAGCATCACCTTCCTCGTGGACCGCTGGGACTTGAACTTCTTCACTGGAGAGCCTACATGCTTCCACTCCATGGACTGCCGTTTGGACTCAGGCTCATAGTGCCAAACCCATGTCTCGTCACATGTGACCACCTTCTTCAGAAACTCATCACCATCCTTCTCATAGCGGCAGAGACACTGCTGGGACAACTCGACCCTCCTCTGTTTGTGCTCTGGAGTATGCGTCTTTGGCACCCACCGGCAGCTGACCTTCGAGTAGTCAAGGTCATCATGGACAATTTTTTGTGCTGTCCCAACAGATAAGCTCAAAGTCCTTGCAATGTCATCCACTGTCACCCTTCTGTCAGACTGAATGAGGTCATTGACTGATTCGATCACCTCAGGAGACCTCACTTCTGTAGGCCTTCCAGGCCTGTCTTCATCCTCAACACTGCTCTGTCCTTCTTTAAACAATTTAGCCCACTTGTAGACATTTTTTCAGCTGAAACATGTGGCACCATACACAGTTGACATTCTCCTATGAATTTCAGCTGGTTTGCACCCTTCAGCAACCAAAAACTTGATAACTGACCGCTGTTCAATCCTGGAGCATGCTTCTTGGTCGGCCATCTTTGTTAATCGCCAAAACTCTCAAAGTTTTTTTTTAATCTGCAAAACAAATTAAATCCATGTGAAAAAGAAGTAAAAAAAAAAAAAAAAAAGTAAGCTTCTATCTGTATTAGAAGTCCTTATACCGAAAAATTCACCTTATTTATTGAATGACCCTCGTATATGGCTCTCAGAGGTATGTACAAATCAGTCCTTGCATGTGTGCATGTGAATGGTGTGTATTCAGAATGTTTTAGTTGTCCAAATGGCACTAAACAAGGTTGTAATTTGTGTAATTTGAGCCCACAGATGTTTTCTTTTTTCATAAATGAATTAGCGGTGGAATTGTCAAGAAAAGGAAAACATGGAATTCAGTAATCCTGGGAGCTATTGAAATATTCTTACTATTATTCGCAGATGATGTTATTCTTTTGTCGGGTACTGTTAGGGGGTTACAAAACCAATTAAATGTTTTGAAAGAAGCAGATCGCTTAGGCTTAGCAGTTAATTTAAATAAAACTAACATGATTTTTAGAATGGGTGGGCATCTCTCAGTACATGAAAAGTGGTTATATGGAAATGCAGATGTTAAAGTAACTCATACATATAAGTATTTGGGAATAGTATTTTCAACAAAATTAAGTTTAAACTATGTGTGGGAAGAATCTTGTAGGAAAGCAAAGAAAGGTGTAATCGAAATACTGAAATCGTTAAAAAAGCTTAACTTGATTGATTATCATCTGTTTTGGATAATGTTTGATACACAAATTGAACCTGTACTTACATATGCAGCTGAAGTCTGGGGGCTAAAAGCAAACTCACAAATGGAGAAAGTGCACACATATGCAATAAAACGTTTTCGGGACGTACCGATTCACTCATCCAATACTGTATTATATGGGGAAATGGGTAGATATCCTTTGTACATAAAAACTTTTATGAAATGCATAAAATATTGGTTGAAATTATTGAAGCTTCTGCAATCACGTTTGTGCAAACAGGCTTATCATATGATGTTATTATTATGTTTATTAATGGATTTAGGTAGAGAAACTGGGCTTATTATGTTAAAAAGATTTTGTCTGAACATGGTTTTGGAATTGTGTGGATGTCCCAGGAAGTGGGAAATGAACAGCAGTTTATTTCAGAATTTAAAGATAGACTTATTTGTTCTTTTAAACAAAATTGGCATTCTGATATAGAAACTAAAGAAAAATAAATAAAGTTGTTGTTGTTTTTCATTCAAAAGTATATTTCAAACAGAAAAATTCCTGACAGTCATCACAGATAAGTGGCAAAGAATAAACTTTGCAAGATTTCGACTAAGGACACTTGGATTTAATGCAAATAAAAGATGGTTTCAGCCTGGGACATCCACAGAATCACCATGCCCTTTGTGTGCTTTTAGTGTAGATGATGAAAAACATTACTTGTTTCAATGTAAATCATTCAATAGGGTAAGAGATAAGTATGAGTTCTTTCAGTCTGATGTAGCTAAAAGGCACAACATTGTTTCTGCTTTGTCGTCTGATGATGACCTCACAATACTGTCAATAGCTAAATTTCTTGTAGAAGCACAAAGAATAAGATGTAGTCTTACTATTCAGAACAATACCAGAGTAAATGAGGGGGATAACAATGTATAATGTCTACTATCTTATGTTCAGACTGTAAGCCAAATAATAATTGAACAGTATCGTTAATAGAATGGATGGTCGAGTAATGGTGTTTTTGTCTTTTTTTTGTTTTTGTTTTTGTTTCTTTTTTTAATGTTTGTTGCTTCCCTATTGTAAGGATGTTGTATTTCGATAAAAGCCGTTTTGTTTTTCTTTGTTTGCATGTTTTGTTTTGTTTTGATGGATTAAGCAGAATGTGGTATGGTACTTGTGGTGACATAAGAATTAACCCTATCACCCCCTTGTCAATAGACCTATGCAGGTAATGACAATAAAATATCAAAGCGTCAAGCGTCTCTCTCTCTCTCTTTCTCTCTCACTCTTATCCATCAAAACTTGCAGGCTGGTCCAACTTTTTTTTTTCTTTTTTTTCTTTTTTGTCCCTTGCATTGAAGGTAATATTTCTCATAGTGAAACATCATCATCATCATTACCAGAATTATGCACAGTTCATACATATCACTAGACAAAATACACTATTAACATATGAAGCCATTGCAGAGTACTATAGCAACAATTTACTTCCTAGGGTGTTTCTGTTTTCTAACATACAAAATAAATAAACAGTTAAATGATTAAATAAATTAATTAATAGATAAACAGATAGATAATGATTTAAGGAACATGAACAAAAATAAACAATGTTTAAATTGTACACAAATAAACAAATGAACAACAAACAAACAAAAAACAAAGGCAAAAAAAAAAAAAAAGACAACTACTTATAAACTTTTTAATTTGATTGATTGTCCAACATAGAACAAAACAAAAAAAGAAATAAAAATCACATGTATTTGATACTTCATATGCATCAATAGTACTTTGATACTTATGTTTAGAATTGTTACTCTTCTGCATTTACTCTTTAAGAAACATCTGCAATTAATGTTTTGTAAGGCAGCCACTTTTTACTTTGTTTTAAAATCTTGTATTTTGCACTGTATTCTTCAATTTCTTTCATTGTGTTGTTCCATTTTATAGCGCCAGGAAATGTTTCTTTCAAAAGCTGCTTGGCTGGGTCTGCATTTGTCAAATTTACATTTATAGATGTACATTTTTCCAAGCAGTATCAAAAAGTTAAACAATGGTCAGTACACATACTTTGAGCAATGCCAAACAATATCATTCTTTTTGGTTATATTTTTGTTGGTTCTTGTTACACATTTAACCCTCATTAATTCTTTAGTGTTCACATCTCCAAAATATGTGTTTAAATCTTCAGTGTTGTACTTTTCATTGTTAAAAATCATAAAAGTTATTATTCACAACCCTCATTTCTTTCAGAACAATCTTTGTTCCAAGAATTCTTTGTAATATACGAAGTTGAAGCCATTTCAACTTGACATCTTGAATTTTACTAATTTTATAAAAATGCCCTTTTCCATGAAATTTATGTTTCCATTTATGGACAAGAATTTATAAGCTTGTTGTCTAATGTAAGAATGTTGTAGAATAATCTAGTTCCTTTACACACTGAATATATTCTTTTCAACATCTATAGTTGTCTGGCATGCTCAACTTTGTGTGTTGTATATATTTTGTGATGGGTATTATGCAGCTATTAAATGTTATTAAAAAAAAAAACGTGCATTCATTCCATATTTCCTGTTAAACTCATCTCTTGTGAGGAAAATTCTGTCACTTGTCAAAAGATGTGCAATACAGTAAACACCTTTAACTTAAGAATCCATTGTTTATAATCTCTCATGATAGTTTCAAATTTTTATATTTTCATAAAGGATGTTTGTTCTGAAAGTAGCTCTGTTTGTGAATGTGGCTTTGTATGACTGCCAAACTGAGTATAGGTCTTAAAATTATGTTTCCAAAACAAGTTATATTGGGATTTTTGCACTGCAAAGCTGGGACCAGATTTTTCTATTTCAGATAGAAATGGATACATTTCTATGGCAGTATTTTTCCACTTGTGTTTAGTTGTTTTCAGTTTCCTTTCCAAGTGAGATTAAGTGCTGAAATATATTTCCTGATGTCTGGTATATTTATTCCCCCATTTATTATACTTTCTGTAGCTGTGTTTGTGTTTACCCTATCTTGTTTACCATTCCGTGCAAAATGGAAACACATTTTTGGGGGGTTATTTACAAAGTTGTCTGGGCGGGTTGGAAAGTAAGATCCACAGGTGTATTAGTTTGGATAAGATAACTCCCAAGAGGAGTAATGCTTCTTTTTATCCAAATTTTGAATAATGCTCTTACATCTGAAAACTTTACTGCATTGTTGATTTGTTCACAATTTTTTTTTATTAATTGTGAATCATACCCCTAATATTTTTAACTTTTCCGGATTCCATGTTACATTCATGCGTTGCATGTATTTTGTTTCTGAATTATTTTTGCTGCCTAACCAAATTACTTGTGTTTTATCAGCATTAATAAAAAGTCCTGAAACATTTCCAAAGTTTTGAACTATTTGAATGGATCTTTGAAAAGATATTCGGTCTCTGTTATTCATTAACTGAGCGTCATCAGCAAATTGAGAAATTTTGTGTTCTTTGTTATTAATGATATTAATTCCTCTTATATCCTTATCTTCTCTAATCATAATTGCTAATATTCTATGCACAATATAAACTTAATGAGAGAGAGTGGATCACCCTGTTGACATCCTATTTTTACAGGAAACCAGTTATGAACCTGTTCATAAACTACTACTGCTGAATTTATATTTTTGTGGAATGTTTTTGCCCAGTTACATATTTTTTCTCCAAACCAGTATGCTTCTAAAAATTAAAACAGAAAATTCCACTCTAAAGAATCAAAATCTTTTTCAAAATCAAAACAAAGTAAAAGCCCAAGTTGCTGTTTCTTATCCAGATCTCTAATAAGGTCATATATTAATCTTATATTGTCTCCAAGATATCTGTAGGCAACAAATCCAGTCTGATCTTCAGAAATTAATTTTGGTTTATGTTTTGTTTTTGTTTTGTTTTTTATCCTAAGGTAATGGAAAACATCTTTTTTGAAAACCTCCTAATCCCAGACAGTTCAGGGATAATATTGTGATGTTTGTCATATCAAATGAACATATATATATATATATATATATATATATATATATATATATATACATATTCACACACTTAAATGACAAAACAATGTGAGCATACAGACAGTTCAGGGATGATATTTTGATGTTTTTCATATTAAATAAATATATACATATTCACACACATTAAGTGACAAAACAATGTGAGTATGATACTTGAGTTTGGAAGTAAAAGACCATATATCCACTGACTTACCCATATTAATGATTTTTTTGACAGATGAACATTGTTATAAATGATATAACAGTATGTGCCACATAAACAAGATTCGCACAACATGACACATGTTTGCATTTTCAACAACTGAAATGTTTTGAGTATGAGAAAAGAAAACTAAAAAAAAAAGATGAAATTAAGAACAAAAAAATACTCAGACATTCACAAACACACACACACAGAGACAGACAGACACACACACAGACACACACACAGAGACACAAACACACACACACACACACACACACACACACACACACACATCAAAATCCAGTTGGTATCTACCTTTCATTGATTATGTTTTTGATATAATGATTATGCTTAATCCTGTTACAGGAATGTTTGAAATAGTTACACTTTACTCACATGGTTCAATCTTTCATTGTTCTTCCTGTTAAATTCTGTCACTTTTTATGTCTCTTTTTCTGTATCAGTCATCCCACCATTTCTTCCTATCACCCTACTCCCCACCACCAAACCCCCACGAGCGCACACACACACACACACACACACCACTTTCTCCCCAGCCCCCCAACCCCCCTCCGTCTAATAGCACTTACCAGTGAAAAGACATTAAACTAAAGAAACATGCACGCTCACACACACAGAAACACACACACACACACACAAAATAATTTTTTTTTAAAACAACAACAAACAAACAAAGAAACTATGATAAAACAACAAAGAACAAGAGAGGCAAGGCCTTCAAGACTCACTTGTGATACACTTTTTAAAAAAAAATCCAAGCTTTTTATGTATTGAGTATAATTCCAAAATGTAATGTTTAAGATGAAAAAGATCAGTTTCAAGCAAATTAAGTCCCCTAGCATTAATTACAGAGTAATTTTCCTTTTTTATTATCTGCACCAAAACGTTTGCAAAATAAATAAAACTTCCATGCTTAGCAAAAGAAGTTCCTGTTTGAACAAAAAATGATAATAATGACTGCTCTTGTTGTTGGGTCAGAATATCAGATCATAGTGCCAAGTTTAGAGAATACAAAAAATATAAATATAACAGTAAATGCAGTTTGCATATAATTAAGCTTCTTCTTTTTTTCTTTTTTCTTTTTTTTTCTTTTTTGTGCCCATCCCAGAGGTGCAATATTGTTTTAAACAAGATGACTGGAAAGAACTGAATTTTTTCCTATTTTTATGCCTAATTTGGTGTCAACTGACACAGTATTTGCAGAGAAAATGTCAATGTTAAAGTTTACCACGGACACACACACACACACACACACACACACACACACACACACACACACAAACAAACAAAAACCGAACACCGGGTTAAAACATAGACTCACTTTGTTTACACAAGTGAGTCAAAAATCTACCAAAAGCTTCTTAACAAAATGAGTTATCTGAATATCTGTATGACTTGCCATGACAGGTATGGTGCATAATTTTCATGAAAAAAGAAATTGAAAAATGTGGAAAATTTAAGACCTTTGAAGATGAGCGCAAGTCCAGAAACACAAGTATGAATGCACTGGAAATGTTAAAAGCAACATTAAGGGTGTGGGGTGGGTTGATGCAGCTAAGTAAACAAACATGACAAATTATGACAAGACATTGCATCAAATGAACTATACTAAATTCAAAGTCCACAGTAAACACTCAAAAACCAATTTGAACATCCAAAACAGTCGCACACATCACAGTGGCCAAACAATGCAAAACTCAACAACAACACCACAAAACAGTCACACTCTCCCTCCCTCCCATCCACACAACACTTCAACAACATGCACTGAAAATAGAAACAAGCACACACCCACACTGCAGGCATCAGGAGATCAATTAAAGGCAGTTTTAAACAGATGAGTCTTGAGGTTGGTTTTGAAGGTGGAAATGACTGGGAGTGTCTTAACATGGCAAGTTCCACTGGACAGGAGCATTGAATACAAAGGATATTTGACTGAAGGACTTAGTCTCACAGAGGGGATTCGGAGAATGCGACTGTCTGATGATGAACATACTTGTTGGAATGTAAAGGTGAGGAGATCAGAAAGATAGGTGAAGAACCAGAGAAAGCTTGAAAATAATGTGTGGAGAGTTTATATTCAATTCTGGACTGTATTTGCAATCAGTGGAGTTGTTCCGGAAGAGGCTAGGAAAATGAATATGAGTGAACAAGATTGCAATATTTTCTTATAACTATTTGTTCTGCTTCACACAGATGATACTGTGATTTTCTCAGAGACAGCCATCGGTTTGCAGAATGGTCTTACCTCAATGAGACAGTATTGTGAAAAATAGAAGCTTAAGCTGAATGCTAAGAAGTGTAAAGTAGTGGTATTTTCTAGGGGCAAAGTAAGAACATTTCCTGATTTTTATATCGATAAGGACAAAATTGAGGTTGTAAGTGACTTCCAGTATTTGGGATTAAAGTTAAATTATAATAATAAAATGCATGTTGCCCAGCAAGATTTATATGATCGTTCTTCGAGAGAAGCATTTGCATTACTGAGGAAAACTAGCCAACTTAATCTTCCTGTCGATTTAATTATTGATATATTTGATAAGACAGTTCTTCCAGTACTTACGTATGGTTGTGAAATTTGGGGTTTTTATATTTCTGAAATTGTGGAACAATTGCAATCAAAATTTTATAAACAAGGTCTAAAACTAAGACAATCCACCCCATCATTTATGGTTTTTGGTGAAACTGGTAAATTTCCCATGCCTGTTTCTGTTAGATCCGGAATGCTAGAGTTTTGGTTTAGGCTTGTTACAAACCACAGAACGTCTAAATTGTGCTCGGTTGTTTATAGATGTCTCTTTAGTCTATACAGTGATAACGTACATCAGAACCAATACTTGAAAAGTATTCATACTGAATTGAATGAAATTGGATTAAGTTGTGTCTGGTTGAACCAACACAATTTTGATGTACATCCCACATGGTTCAAAGAGAAAGTAAAACGTTTAAAAGATAAGTTTTTGCAAGATTGGTATAGCCATGTTGATAATGATACTATGTATATTAATTACAGGATGTTTAAACCAAACTTTGGTCAAGATGCTTATTTTACAGTGCTACCAGATAATTGTGTGATTAAGTTTAGAACAATTAATAATCCTTTGCCTGTTAATAGACTGCATTTTGACAATTTACCCAGAAATGAAAGAATCTGTGATAAATGTTCCACAAACGACATTGCTGATGAGTTTCACTATTTGTTTGTGTGCTCATTTTTTGAAAGCATCGGACAAAAATGTTTATCTAGGTATTATAGAATCCGCTCAAACACCATTAAGTTCCACCAATTATTTTCTGAAAAAAACAAAAGAATACTGTTAAAACTTAAATCCTTGGTTTCTGCCATTCACAGCTCTCTTTATTAACATTTTATCTATTGATACACTTTTTTTTGCTTTTTTTTTTCAATTGATTTTTTTGCTGTTTTTTGTATTATGAGTGAAATAGTACTTGTCAATGTGTATATTAAGTGATAGAACAAATGAGCCTATTTCTTGTTTTTGACATAACTCTTTTTGTATTTATTGGATGTGTGTAGATGGTGAACGTGTGTAATGTTTCAGTGCCCCCAGGGGGCACACGAAATAAACTCCTTGCCTTGCCTTGAGAAGACAAATCCACAAATGAAAGTTTTGGAAGTGTCAGCAGACCAGAAGTGAGGAATGGAAGCAGTGTGTTGGTATTCTGTGTATACTGACTTTTGACATTAGAAAAATGCTTTTCCATGAACATATCACTAGAGAGAGACACCAAGATTTTGATGTATTCTATATGCTACACAGTTATGACACACACACACACACCATACTTTACACATTGCTCTCTCTCTCTCTCTCTCTCTCTCTCTCTCTCTCTCTCTCTCTCTCTCTCTCATGCATACACCAACAGACTGTTGCATAGTTCTTCAGTTGAATCCTTCAGATGAATCGGATTTGAAGTAAGTGTTTAGACCAAAATTAGACTAAGATTGTAGATTATCATCATTAGCTAATATCTTCGCATTGGATATCGGGTGTATATCCCCTACTGTCGCGTCTAAGGGATGTTTTGCATAATTTTACCCAGGATTCGCTGAAGTCAACTACCCTCACACACAAACAGCAGACCACTAAAAATGAAATATATTTTACAACTTTTATTCATACATTCACACGATGTCAGAAAGAAGAGGCAGAAAGAGAACGGGACAAAATAATATATGCTGGCTAGCCTGCAGATAGGAAAGTGCTACACCCACCCAACCACCCCAATCTATACCTCTACCCGGGGAGGAAAAAACTTCCAAAAGACAAAAGGGTGATAAGAGTGATCGATGACTAATGAATTTAGGAAAAGAAAAACAAAACAAAACAACAAAACAAACAAGCAAACGAACAGAACAAACTATGCCCCTACAAAGCCATTATGTTCCCTCAGCCCTCTCACCTAAGACACAGTCAACTCATTCAGGTGATGCGGTGGCACAGTCGGTTGGAGGGCAACTCAGGTTGGGGTTTAACGGGGCATGGTCCTCAGAGTGACTTCCGAACTCCAGACCTCAGCTGGACAACAGTTCATTGAATGAACTGTTCAAACAGCTGCAACACAAAATGTTCACTAAAATTCCATTCACGATAGTGTTTGAATGGAGCTAAAGGAGAGGGCTATTTATTAGAGGGACACTGAGACTTCAGCAGGGTTTACAATGGCACTACCGCATAATTATTTCAGAAATGGACCACTTGGGAAAGGGAAAACGACAACAATATATATGAAGTAACTAGCGAGTAAACGACAACGCACATGAGAGTCGTTTTGGTCTTGAATTTACTTTCTTACTGCGCTAAAGAAATAAATGTGATGCGGAGAAAAACAAGACAATTGACTCTGAGGTTCAAACTTGGACAACCAGAATATAAAAAAACCAAAAAAAACAACCACCTTCTGTAACATTTTTATCTATGAAGTTAACATTCACTGTGTGTTTACATAGATATATGAATATAAGGACAAGAAAGAATAGATATCAATCCTATCCAACAGCAACACACATGTCTTGGTGTGTAACAAATCCCGTGCACAAAATAACAGAAAAGAGAGGACTGGATCCCTGTATGTGTGCACAAAGTAATAATAATATTCTGTGGCAAAGAGAAGGGGAAACAAATATTTACAGTATAATTAAGTACACATATTAGAAGCGTCTCCAAAAACTAATACATGAGAATTTTTAAAAAAAACGAAAACGACCGGCCTGCCGTCTAAATGAACTCACTCTAAAATGAAGTAATAACCGAGGAAACTTACTTTTTTTATAACCAGCATGGAATGACCAAATAACATTTGGGTTCCAACTAGCTTCTGAACAATGTTTCTGCTTACCTCAGCAGCTGGTGGGTCGATGGGTAGCAATACCATGTGGCAGAGACCAGGTGCCGAGTCCAGGTGCTACACTCTGGTCAGTGAAGAGGCAGGGGACAAATTTGAAAGAGACTGGGGGGGGGGTCCTTTCCAGTTCCAGATAATATGGAACTATTCCTCGACACACATTCTCATTGAAGAGAGGCCACAGGGTCAGAGGGATACTGGGGATCTTTTGGGAGTGCCTGGATGAACAGGTACCCCTATCCGCCCTACGGAGTGTTGAAGCTCTAGGCGACCAGACGCTGTTAAGTTCTGTAAGCGAATGATCTTGATGTCTGCATGTTTGGTGAAATTTTACCTTTCAATAACTGAGTGAAGAAACTTGAAGCGCGAGCCTGTGCAAGGAGTATGTTAAGCATGTGCAAGAGCTAAAATGACAGAATAACATGGATTGGAGGGGAAGAGAAAGAGCAGAGGGGGGAAAAAAACCAAAACGAGAAAACAACAACTAAGGTGAGATATGTACATGGGTGATCATGTTCATCACGGCTCAGTGACAGTGGTGTATAGGAGGGGCCTTATGCACTAAATCTGTGACACCCACCCATTTTGAGCTAATTCTGGCTTTATTTGTATGTTCTTAAAAAGCTGAATATATTCGGGAGCTGGTTAGCTCGGTCAAAAAAGTGTGAAGCTCGCAGTCCAGATGTTGCAAATAACACAAACATTACACCCAATATAAGAATTGGCATTTTAACTGCTCTTCTTAAATGTTATCATTATGGTAGTGACAGCATAGTGTTCGTTAGGTCCCTTCCACCCTTTCTGATCCAGATGGTTATCCTCATCTGCCATATCTCCTGAGGTGGGTGTCAAAGTAAAATCTGAAGGTAGCTAAATAAAATAGTTCAAAGACCTGCTGTCGGGAAACCCCATCAAACCTCTTGTGGATCACATAGCTAATCAGACCATTTGAAAGGGGGGCAGTGTGACCCATGGCTGTGCTGATGGGTATTGCAGCAGGTGTTGGAGAGATCCTCAGCGTGTTGCCTACCCTGGTCCTGCAGCACAACAGTTGGAGGTGGTGTGGACCATTGATGTCTCTGGATCAAGTTTGTGATGTGCTGCAGTTTTGTGTGGTAATGGACAGTTCAGGGTTGCTGTGAGAGCAGCATCTTAAGTGATGTGCTAAAGACAATTAAGGGGGAGGGGAGGAGGCTGTGTAGGCATTTTCTTGTGGTTATGATAATGGTGAGGGGGTTGGGGGGGTGTTTTTTAGGCAGTGGCTCATCCAAGGGGCTGCTCTTGGTGCAGAATCTGATGTGATGCACTACAGTAGTCTCTTTCTTTCTTTCTTTCTTTATCCGTCCTCTTGTACCATCTAGGGCGTCGAGGGGAGAAAGAGCTGACGGGCCCTGGCAAGCTGGAAGGCCTCGTTGGGTGGAATGTTGTGGATCTTCAGGGTTTCTTTCACACCGTCAATCCAGGTCTTCCTTGGTCTTCCTCTTGCCTTGTATCCTGATATCCTTTTGTTGTACGCTTTACTGGCCATCTGGTGAGGTGCCATACGTGTTAGATGTCCAAACCATCTGATCGTTTGCCTTTGGATATGGTGGAGGACAGGTGTTGTTCCCACCATTTCTCTGATCCTGGTGTTTCTGATCATGTCCCGTCTGGTCTTGTTGACAGCTCTCCTCAGACATCGCATCTCGCAAGTGGTTATTTTGCGTTCCAGACTTTTTGTCAGGGTCCATGTCTGGCACTGGTAGGTCAAGATCTTCATCCCCACTACAGTAGTACAGACAGTAAATTGATAAAAATAGAACTGCCAACAACAATCATTTATGATGCCATCTTTCAACAAGCACAGATTTTTTTAAGGTTGACTTTTTCAGGGAAACCAACAAACTTACCAAGACTGTATTTAGAAGAATTTACATGGTGTACAAAATATTCTCTTTTAACTTACTCCGCCGACAAAAATCACTTTCACCAATAAACTGTTGAAACAGTGATAAGAAATAGATAATTTAATGTGTTTTTGGCCCCAAGATGGCAGTTACAGTTATGACTCGGCTATAATTGTGTGAACAATATATCCCTGTCAACTAAATCAAATAAAATGATGATGATTATGATCTTGATGTCTGTTGTGGAGGTACAGACATTGCACTGCACACATTTCACAATAGACAACCTGTTGCAAATAGAGAAAAAGACACAGACCCATGTTATAATGGGACAGATGGACATCATAAAATTACAACCAAAGCTCCTACTTCTGGCACTTCCTGAACACTATTCAGTTGCATTTGTACATCAACAGCTGCCACTTAGTACTTGATAATTGCCACTATTGCTGCTGTTGTTGGTAGTCCTTTACTACCATTATTATTTCTTTCCTTGTATTTATGGTTTGAATCAGGAAACATGTTTTGTTGCTAACCAGTTGCAGCATCCAGCATATTAGAAGAGCAACATTAGAATAGACAATGAACACTTCAACAGCATATTTTCTGTTCATTTCATTGCAGGGACTTACATTACAACCATTGGCGTGGACTTCAAGATCCGTACCATAGAGGTGCGAGGAGAGCGAGTGAAGCTGCAAATTTGGGACACTGCTGGTCAGGAGCGATTCCGCACCATCACTTCCACGTAGGTGCTTTGAGTCTCCTTTGGTGGAGTATTCTATTTACTGGTACTCGTAGCATCAGTGAAGACATTGTCAGTTACCGTTAAGGTGCAGCATTCCCATTTACTGGTACTCAAAGTATCAGTGAAGACACTCTAAGATCCTGTGTAGATGTTGCATTCCCGTTTACTGTTACTTGTAGTATCAGTGAATACAGAGGAAGTTCCTGTTTAAGAGCTGCTTTTCAATGTTCTGGAACTGTGGTAGGACCAATGAAAACATTGTTAGTTTCAATTTAGGTGCTATGTTCCTCTCCTGTTCACGTTTGGTATCAATATCAGTGAAGACATTCTTCCATCTTGTTGTTACTTTCATGTCTACTTGTACAAGGGATGTTCATGAAAGATTTCCCCTGAAATACTTTCGGTTATTGTAGGAGGCTGAAAACAAGTGAAATTGTACATGTATGATATTATTTATTAATAATACATATCTCTGCATTTGCATCTCTGAACTCGTGACAGTTTCTCTTTTACAGGTGCTATGGTGGAGTAAGGTGTGATAATGGAGCCAGTTGAATGCAGAGTGGTCATCAAGTTTCTGTATTTGAGAGGCAGCACACCAAGGGAGACATTCGTTGAGATGAAAGGGACTTATGGGGAGGATGCCCCATCATATGTACATAGTCAAGCACTGGCATCGTCAATTCAAGTGTTGTTGAACATCATTGGAAACCGCTCTGATTCCTGGGTGACCACAGTCTATCATTGATGAAGACACCATCCCACAAGTGGGGACTGCTATTTTGGAGGATAGCTGCATAACTGTTCGCCAGCTAGCCCAAGATAAGATCAGTGTGGGGTCTGTGGAAAAAATAATTCATGACCCATTAGCACATACTGAAGTTGTCTGCATGATGTATTATCCGGTTGTTCACACCTTTCCAGAAGTAAAAACAAGTCACATGTTCCCAGGCTGTTTTGGCCATGTGCCAAGAAAACCAGGACTTCTTCGACAGACTCGTTACACAGGACAAAACATGTGTCCATCTCTATGATCCAGAGGCTAAAGCCCAATTGAAGAAATGGAAGCATTTTGACTCAGCCCCTCCAAAGAAGGCACATGTGCAACCCATACGGTCATGCCTACAGTCTTTGGGGACCAGCACGGAGTAGCGATGATGAATTGATTGGCAAAGGGTACCACAATTATTGGGACATACAGTGCTTCATTTCTGGAGAAATTGCGGGAAGCCATCAGAACTGAGAGGCGTGGCATGCTGAACAAAGGTGTCCACCTCCTTCAAGACAACGCCCTGGTTCACAACTCAAATATTGCCAGGATGGAAGCATGGTTCTGCGGCAGTGAAGTCCTTCCTTGCCCCCTTACTCTCCTGACCTCACACCATCTGACTTCCATCTCTTTCTAACCATGCAGTCATTTTGAAGGGCAAGCACTTCCTAGACAATGAAACACTTTATTTTGGAGATCAAACGGTGCCTTATAGTGCAAACTTTTGACTTCTACAAGCAAGATCTTCACAGCTGCATAAAGCAATGGGAGAAGTGTATCACCCTTAGAGGTACCTATGTAGAGAAAGACTAATAAGTAAATAACTGTGTCAAGTTTCATTCCTCTCAGTCCATGGGAAGTTGGTCAGAGAAATCTTTAATCCCTATCTTGCCTATATGACGAGATAACTCACCAGCGCAGCTGTGTACACTTTGCTGCCACAATGACAAGATAACTCATCAGCGAAATATTCTAACTTTTCCCTGGTTTGTATTGAGTTCGTTGACAAAAATACTGGTAGCTTTAGCTTGGGGAATCTTTCTAGATTCTATTGATAGATAGAAACCCCATTTACATCATGAGGCAGTCCTTTATTTGAACAATTTTGTTGGGTTACTGCCACAGTGTTTTGCCTGGCTTGTTTCGCGCTCAGCAAAATGTCCAACACCGTGCTCAAGCTATGCGATCGTGGTGCAGTGAAACAACCAAGATTGCTTTCTTTAGCTGATGCTTAGGCAGAATTGAAGCGTCAACTCAAAGAAGAAAACAGTGATGAACTTGTTTCGGACGATTCAATCGAAAATAAGGGGAGAAATGAAGAGACTTGCCAGAATACGATGAACATTGAGTGATGGAGCAGTCAACAGAAACATGACCAAATTATTAGCAATACACACTGTGAGCAACAATCTTGACACTGAGTCAGTGCTGTCTTTGGTGAACTGAATAAACTGTACTGGTTGAGAGAGGCAGTAGAGAAGGGGTGTGGTGTCCCAGGCAGCATGGACTCACATCAGTATGTTATCTATCACTTTAGAGTAGTCACAATAAATTGTGTATATGTTTCTTTTTATTGTGGTTGTTCTAGTATAATTTGTGTATACAGGTATTGTCCATTTGTCTGTAAAATATTGTATTACTGTGCAAACTATCTGACTTATGTTTGTATTGAACATGTAGAAAATGTGACAAAAAACAAAACGCTGATTTAAAAACAATTGCATGCCATTGAAAATACACAAAATTGGAAAACATAATGTGTTTTGTATTCTTTATTCATTTGCCTTTCAGAAAATATACACTTTTATGGGTCTCTCCAATAACAAAGTGCACAGAATATTTTGAAAATATATACCTAGTTTTTAGGAGGAAAAAAAACCCACTGGCAAATCACTTTTAGTAATTTCCTTTACAGCTGTGCAACATAGCAACCTTTCCTCTTTTTTTTCTTTTGCATTGAAAGTTACATTTCTCAAGAAAAACACATGTAATCCAATTCCATGTAAAGTCATCAAAATTACAAAACATAATCAGATTCCATCAAAAACCAGTGAAGCATTACGCAGTAGAATCTACTTCTAGGAGTATGCGTAAACACTGGCAAGATCCCTTTACAGAAGTTATAATATATATCATTCATTATTTGAAAGGGATCTTTTATAATTTTGCATACCCCCTCTTCCACAGTAGCACATAAGATACCTGTACACAACAGAAAGTTTGTTCGATTGAGGTTAGGAAAGTGGTCTCGGAATTCTGCAAAAATAAAACAGTGATTATTCCCCACATAAATAAACAAAATTCCATTCTTTCACAAACACTACTCTCCTGTCTCTTATGATATTGGCATTGTATTTAATGCATTCTCTTGATTCTGCCATGAATTCAGAAGTGTTCTGATGTAGACATTTTAAGTCTATTTCATTTCAGATATTTTGATACATTCAACTAAAAAATTATTATAGTGTCTTATACAAACATGTACATATTCCTCACCAAGCTTTTGGTAAGTTTTGAAACTCTGGATGAATTTCAAGAACAAAAGTTTGCATTTCCCCATATCTTTTAATTCTCTGTTACCAAGAAATGATGGAGTCTCCCGTCGGTCCGACGGATGAGTAGGCAGGCAGGCTTATCTGTCGGTGTATGTCCTCATATGGGAGAAGAGGCCGATTCTGGATACGCAGCACTTCCCGCAGGTGTTGCAAGGGAAAACGTCTCCAGAAATTGAGCCCTGCTTCCTTCGTTCCTGCTTCTCCTTAATGGCCAGCGTTCTCTTGTTTTCAAACGTCTTTATGCCACCAGAGCACAGCATCCTCCAGTGAGAGCGGTCAAGGGCATCAGTTTACCAGGAAGCCATGTCTGTGTCACAGGCTTTGAGGTTTGTCTTCAAGGTGTCCTTGAAGCGCTTGCAGGGTCTTCCACGTTCACGGTGGCCTTCCTTCAGCTGGCCACACAAAAGCATCTTCGGGATCCTGCTGTCTGCCATGCGGACAACGTGTCCTGTCCAGCGTAGCTGGCACTGGATCAGCAGGCTTTCAATGCTGGGCAGGCCGCTCCTCTCTAGGACCTGGAGGTTGGAGACCCTGTCTTGCCACTTTATGTCGAGGATCTTTCATAGGCATCTCTGGTGAAACTGCTCAAGTTGTTGAATGTGACGGCGATACGTCGTCCATGTTTGACAACAGTACAACAAGGTGGTCAGCACAACAGCTCTGCAGGTTTATATCTTGGTGCTGAGCCTGATGCCTTTGTTGTTCCACAGCCTGTTGTTGAGTCTGCCAAAGGCGGAGCTGGCCTTGGCGATGCGCAGAGTCACTTCTGCATCAAGGGCTCCGTTGCTGCATAGGTTGCTGCCCAGGTAGCAAAAAATATTTAATCATGAAATATACACCTGTACATCAGTCGTCTGTAGACCTTCCTCTATGAAGGCTTACAGGCAATACTTTTTCTTTTTTTTAATTCTAGCTGGTTTACCACTTCAAGAGAGAGAAAAAAGTATACAAAATATTTGCAGTTCCTTAATAACATTAGTTGGCAGATCTAGCTGACTCAGAAAGAAGTATGTAAATTTTGACAATATCAGGGTTTTTCATACTGTTATTTTGCAAAGTGGGGTCAGCTGACACTTATTCCATTTAAGCAATAATCTGCAAACAAATTGCATTTAATTGCACATACTTAACCGTGACCCAACTAGTGCAGACTCCGGCAGGGGTCTGACATTCCTGTCAGTTGTATTTTCCTTCAAAATGTTTATCCACCAGTATCAGTACAAAACAAAATTCCAAGAACCATTAAGAATTCCACGATTCCAGGAAAACTTCCAGCAATAAGAGTTTTTCTTTCTAGTCCACACCACATTGTGTTTTTTCATTGTTTATCTTTAGGTCTGATATTTCTTGAAAAAGTTTTAGTACTGCAACACACTTGCTGAATGACTCTTCACTGCCTTCAAGGCACAGACTCATGTCGTCAGCGAAATGAGAAAGGACGACCTCATGTGCTCATGCTGTTATTCCCTTTGCTCATACTTTAATTTCCTTAATTTTATTGTGTTGTCTAATAAAGGTGGGCAACACCTCTGCACATATCAGGTACAAATATGGAGAGCATGGATCTCCCTGTCGCACCCATTTTCCAATATTGAACCATTTTGAACAGTGACCGTTTACAGAGACACAGTGAAAACCTACTGAATTGTATCTGGGCCAAAATTAAGAAATGTTTGTGCTTTGTGCAAAAAGGACCATGAGACACGTTTAAACATCTCACAGTATATACCATAAGGAGCATCACAGGAATATTTTTTTGTTCAGTTTACTGTAATACATCATATATTTTTTTCTGATATTATCACCAATATAATGCCCTTTCATAAAACCTTTTTGAGCTTCATTTGCTATTTTGGGCAGAACCATCTTGGTATGGTTTGCAATAGATGTATCTGATAGTTGTATCTGCCAAGTTTTTTTTTTGGGGGGGGGGGGTTGTTTTTGTTTGTTTTTTGTTGTTTTGTTTTGTTTTTGTTTTTTCACCTTTGTGAAAATTTGAACTAAAAAAATAATAACTTGAATTCAAAATTTCACAAAAGTTATTAAAAAAAAAAATTTTTTTTAAATGGTAACTTGGCAGTATCAAGAACACTTTTTCATAAATGGACACAAAGGCACATAAAATATGGCTGCACACATCTACAAGGCAAATCTGTGTGCACACACACACGCACACACATGCGCGCTCGCACCAAAAATGAGGGGAGGCATCAAATATACATTCACATAAAGAGCCAAAAGAACACGCACACACACACCCATGCATGTACACACAAAAATCCAAAGCATTAACATCCATTTCCAGATTCTGACAAGGAAGATCAACATTTTCATGAATAGTCATGAATTTTTACATGATCAATTGATATTGTGTGAGACAGACTTTCAACAATATTGGTGTCAGGTGGCTAGCTTGCTGCCACATCAGTGGGTCATTTCAAATGTATATGCATCAGTGACTCATGACTCAATGTATACCTGACTTGTATTTATGTTATACTCACCTGTGTTTGTTTCTGATCACAGGTACTACCGAGGGACACATGGTGTTGTTGTCGTGTACGATGTCACCAGTGGTGAATCCTTTGCAAATGTCCGGCGATGGCTGCATGAAATTGACAACAACTGTGACGTTGTCAACAGGATATTGGGTATGACTGGAAATCCATTATTTATTCTTTATATGTGGGTGGGTGTATCTGTGTGAATATGTATATTTTACTAGTGTTCATACCTGTGTGATGTGATAAATGTGTGTGTGTTTGTGTATGTGTGTAGGCACTTGTGTGTATGATGGCTGGAACAAGGTGGGATGGAATAGGTGGGTGTGGATGTGTGAATGACAACTAGGTGCACTATATTTTTAGGTTATGCATACTGTCACGGCCAGTACATCCTTAGTTCTCCACCACTTGCCTTTTTCTGTACAGTGTTTAATATAAACACCAAAAATCCCTTCTGGTTACATTGTTGATTGATTGTGTTGTGATGGCCAGTGGGAAACAAGAATGATGACCCAGACAGGAAGGTGGTGTTGACAGAAGACGCACAGACGTTTGCTCAGCAGATGGGTATCCAGCTTTTTGAGACCAGTGCCAAAGAAAACATCAATGTGGAAGAGGTGAGCTTCCCTTTTCCTGGTTTATATAATGTTGAGGTGTGAGAGATGGTACAGCATCTCTGGTCTCTGGAAAAGGAGCAATTGATAAATTACACACACACAAGTTTCAAGTTTTGATTATCCTTTCACTCCAATTGGAGAATGGAAGACCACTTCAGAATGTTTTCATTCCCACAAAAAACATTTCCAAATGCACAACAGTGTCACATCAAATTTGAGAAAGTACAAATTTCATCCCAAAAGAGTATCCAGACAACTTTTGCAAATTTAGTGAACTTACAGCTAAAATAACTTTTCTGCCCACTTTTAGCATGTTACAAAAATTAAAAATCAATTTCAGAGACAAATATTTTTTAGGCACATACCCTTTTCACAGTTGATCATACTTGGGACATTCCATTATAAAATGGAACTCGTCCCCAATCACAGATACATTACATCAATGGGTCATTTCAAATTTGTATACATCAAAGACTGATGGTCAACACAGAACCTAACCGCAGAGTGTTGTAACTGCAGCATATATCATAATAATTATGTCAGCCCATTAAAGTGGAATTGACTCACACATGTATATGATTGCTCTTTTTATTAAGTTGGGGTTTTTTTCATAAGTTTTACCCCATTCATTTTTGTATTTGCACTTTTATCCCCAAATCCAAAATCAGGCAGTTGTATGTGATTGCATACCCAAGTACATGTTTGAATTGAATAAAACAAGAAAAGAAACAACAGAAAAGAAAAGAAAACATGGGAAATGGTCATTTGTGTCCATTTGGAGGGTGGTTGGATAGATCCACACAGTTACGATGATCTCTTTAAATTGTTCATCAGTATCGTTTTTTCTTTTGCAGATACAGTTCTTGAATCCTTCAAGCCTTGATAAAGTGTTTATATATATATATATATATATATATATATATATATATATATATATATATATATGTGTGTGTGTGTGTGTATGTGTGTGTGTGTCTGAGTGTGTGCGTGCGTGCATGCGTGTGTTCTGTTTTGATATGATTATGTTAAGAAAATAAGATTACATATGCTTTGCAGTAAATTACCATAGCAGAATTGGGTTTCCTTTTCCTAAATGTCTTTTTCTTTCTATTCCATGCAGATGTTCTTAGCAATAACGACACAAGTGCTGCAGACCAAGAAAGAGCAGCAGAAGAAAGCCTCTGAACAGCCAGCAGCCACTATCTCTTTATCAGACAAAAGAGGTGGTGGCGGAAAGAAAAAATGCTGCTCATAGTATCAGTAATGTTTAGTCGGGCCTAGCATTGTTCCATTTCTTGTTTCGTCACTGGATCCCTCTGTTTGGGTTTTTGTTATACTGGTCTATTTTGTTTGATTGGTTCTGTCTTATTTTTGTTTTTTGTAGGTTAATATTTGTATGTTATCAAGACCTGGCCTGCATGTTGGGTTTATGCTTAAGTCAGGCATGTGTTCCCTTCTTTTCTCTTTTTTTTTCAAGCAGTTGTGGTGTAGCACATGTGGATCAGTCCACACTCTTTGATGCCTTCTTGAAACTATAACTGTTTTTGTAATACTTGGTAGCATGTTAAAAGTGTGGTCACAGTCACTTTTGTTGGGTTTTGTTGTTGTTGTTTTGTGCTTCTGAACTGAGGGTTTGACATTTTTGTTCCGTGATAATGAATGGTTTAGTGAAAGACTGTAAGAGTAAATCAGTGAATTTGTTTGCTTTGGAATTTCTATTTCTGCAGTGTTTCTCAAACACCCCTCCCCCAACTAAAACAAAAACAAACAAACCAAAAAACAAAAAATAAAAACAAAAAACAGCTATCACTGAATGAGCAATATAAGAACACTAAAGGGGTTCTTCCACAGTGCTGATAAAATAAGAAAAATACACCCCCTACCCAGTCTTCTCCCCTCCACCTAAAAGAAACAACAGAGTGAAATCTTTTTGTGTGTGTTTGGGGGTAAAGAAATAACTACATAATGCTTGTTTACATCTCGCTTATATGAAAAAAGACAAGATACACAGTTGCGTACATGAAAACAAAGCAAACGCATCAGTGATAGAATAACTGGCGGTGGGACTGTGAGTTCCTAGTCTGCCTCAAAACAATACATTGGCTGGTTGATTTTATATTGTCAAGGCACTTAACAAGGAAGGGGTTTAGAAAGTGAACATTGTAAGCTGGCACAGCTCAAAGGCATGATCCCAATAATGTAGTAATAATGTGGAGGCTTATGTAGTCATTCGGATGAGATGATAAACCGAGGTCCCATGTGCAGCATGCACTTAGCGCACGTAAAAGAACCCACGGCAACAAAAGGGTTGTTCCTGGCAAAATTCTGTAGAAAAATCCACTTGGATAGGAAAAACAAATAAAACTGCACGCAGAAAAAAATACAAAAAAATGGGTGGCGCTGTAGTGTAGCGACGCGCTCTGCCTGGGGAGAGCAGCCCGAATTTCACACAGAGAAATCTGTTGTGATAAAAAGAAATACAAATAACAAATAGTGCAGTTTCCCATTTTCAAGAGCAGGCTCACCACGTTTTACAGCAAAAAAAACAAACAAACCAGATGAATAACATTTTACAGATATAATAATAAAAATGAGATAAAACAGTTCACTTCCCACATATCACTTACAGCACAATAAATGGTACATCACACACACACACACACACACATACCACACACACACATACATACCACACACACACACACACACACACACACACACACACACACATCACTAAAAATCTGCTTAAAGCCAACAACGACACAGAGAATCAATAGAGATAAACAAAAGTAAAACTGAGATGAACTACACATTTCACACATAACTCTAAAAATCATACAGAATGTTTCAGTTCTCTCCTGTCTCCTTCGTCAAGACTATTATATGTGTATGAAAAAAAAATTCAAAGAAAGAAGGAAAAAAAGGGGGACAGTGAGAGTGGCATTCTATTGTTGTTTTAGAACATTTATTATCACTATATCAGGTCTTCTTAGGTCAGCTCAGGAGACACCATGGCAGAATCAGGCATTGGACTTATGATCCAGTGGTCAGGTTTTGATCCCCTGATGATCCAGTGGTCAGGGTTCGATCACCTGTTCTGGCCTATCCTCAGGAAAGGCAATTGTTCCAATTTTCCTCACACCACCCACATGTATTCAGATGGGTACCTGACTTGGTTTTCGAAGGTTAAAACAGCGGAAAGTGAGGATTGGGTCCTGCCCCCATGTACAGAGCCTTAGACACTGGATATGAATTCTCTGCCCTGATGGCCACAAAAGGCTGTGGGACCTTTAACCATTTGATCTTACTTCTGAGAAATAAAACAGAAACAAAGTCCCTGACATTAGGGCTCTGGACTTTGCTGGTCTGATTGTGCATGAACAAAAAAAGGTTGATATGACTTGATTTTTTTTTCATTTTATTCATTTATGTTTGTTCTCTTATTTACGGTTCTGTGTGTGACTGCATAAGGAAATATTATTCTGAACTTTCCTGCAGTTTCACTCATTTATATTCCTGATATAATTATAGGATTAGCAGTTCTGTGTGTGCTTGTGTTCCAACTTTGTGTGTTTTGCTGCAGTCTCTGTAGTTTTGTGTCAAAGAATATATGCTTTTTGTTAACTGTCTAGTGCTCTCTAGAAGGTGTGAATTTGTTTTGTGCTTTGCTCAAAGTCACCATTGTTGGTTTGTTGCTAATGCTATTCTGAATTTGATCGATTCATCAGACTTTGTCTTGTCATATTAAGAAATTCCATAAATAGTTGACGCATTTTTACTTCAACCTATACAAGCTTGCAGGATTGCACACATTTACACAAGCACATATATGACCCATTGTTCACACACAGATGAGAAAATAAAAAGCAAGGAAAAGCGGGGAGGGGGGAAATGAGAGTAAACCAAACTTTGTTGTTGTTTTTAGTAAATATATGTTAAGAAATCCAGTTAGTTTTAAAACATGTCCACCAAAACTGTCAGGACATCCAGGTAGATACCAACATACCATCCTCAGTGTCCTACAGGTGAAAACATTCAGTCATTTCAATAGGTACGATGATAAAATGAACAAGAGAGACAAGGCATTCAAGACTTACTTGTGATACACACTTGAAAAAAAGATAAATAAAAAAGAAAATCAGATTTTACTTCTAACAAATTAAACAAATCGTTGAAATGTGTTCTGTATTTGATATAAAGTTTCAGGTAATTTTTAAAAAAAAATTTTTATGGGAATAAAAAGCCATAAAGTAGATTCAAACCAAGCATGTTCGGGCGAGAGGAATCAGTCTTGCGCACAGTGCCAACATTGACATTCAAAAGTAATATTCAATCATGTTGTTTTTTAGCATGATAAATCGGTTATGGTATTTGAGGTGATAACGCCGTTTAAATCATGTTATTTTGATATCTCGGGCATTTCAGAAATTCTGTAAGTCTGCAGTAAAGGAGATGTTGCCATCACCTCAGGTACACTGCAAGTGCAACATTTGGATCTCTAGATCTAGAAAAATGTTCGACAGGCTTAGTTACACTCACCAGGAAACTATGACATGGTCGATTCAATTTCTCTTTTATGTTCATTCTAGTTAATTCAGTATCCACTTTAAAATATTCATATGCGGTAAACCTGTTAATGATGTAGTTTATGTCACTGTATGTTTCTGTCCAGAATTTTTATTTCTCTTCTTTTGATTGCAAACAAGAAAAATCAAGGTCTGCACAGTCCAGCTTAGCAAGACTGACCAAAACTCAGTGAAACGGTCGATTCATGTTGTTGTTTTAATGTTCATTCAAGTTAATTCAGTGTCCACATTAGAATATTCATGTGCAGTAAACATGTCGATGGTGTTTTTTGTTTTGTGTTCTGTCCAGAATTTGTATTTCTTTTCTTTTAATTGTGAACAAGAAAAACAAGGTAATGCCGTCTCTTTACCAAGCATAGCCTGTCCGTTCTGGCAACTGGGATGCGGTAATATGATGTTTGATGATTTTTTTCTCTACTATGTTTAAGCCAAATTTGGTATTGGCAGACAAAGTATTTCCAGTGATATAGTTTAACACTGACACACAGACATACAGAAAGACAAACACACACACACAGACAACCGAACACCAGGTAATTACATAGACTCACTTTGTTTACACAAGTGAGTCAAAAATGGCTGCTTAGTATAAAGAAATCACAAATCGAGAAAGTTTATAAAACTGTGGATTGTACACTAGACTCACTTTTGGTAAGAATCGTTGATACTGAAGACATGGGTTGCAGTCGGGTGGTGTTGATAAAAAGGTATGACAATAAAATGAAAGATGGCAGCTGAGTTTATAGATATTACAAATAGAGAAAGGTTTTGTTGTTTTTTTAAAGCTGAATTTCAATCAGATGTGAGTCTTGTGTTATATCCTACAGTTTTTATAAACTTTCTTCTTTTGTTAATTCCATGGACTGCTTTCACACATGAAGAACAAGAGAAGCAAGGTCATCAAGACTCACTTTTTTGATACACACTATATCCAGTAAAGGAATCAGGAAAAAAAAAGAAAAGCAAGGGAGGCAAGGCCTTCAGGACTCATTTGTGATGCGCATTTGATGCGATGGAGCTCGGCAGCCGTCTGAGCGTCTGAGCAGCCCTCTTTAGGAATGCACTGCTCACCTCCCTGGCATGAGGAAGGGGCTAGAAAAGGTGCCCTAAAAATTGCCTGCTCCATATCACCCTGGCCAGCATACCGCGGCTGGCGGGGACCCTACATCAGCGGTCAAAACAACAAACAACAAGAAAGAGTGATGCGCATTTGATCCAGCAAAGGACTCATGAGAAGAAAGAAGAGATTTAAAAGATCCTTAGCAGTGCATTCTGTATTAAATATTAATAAGTTAAGGAAGGCATGCTAGCAGGATGAAACCATGTATATTCAGTTTGGAAGCAAGCAGACTTACAGCACTACAACACATCTGTTGTTGTTGACCAACTTTTATATTTAAACTTATGGGATTTTTTAGCGCGATGAATTATATCTTTATTATTTAAGAAATTATTTAAAGTCAGTGCCTCAGGCACACCACAATATGTAACTGTTTCATCCAGATCTGCACAAACCAGTCTACAACAGGCTCACCAAAACTGAAACGGTCGATTCAATTTTTCATTTTCGTTCATTATAGTTAATTCAGTATCCACTTTAGAATATTCATATGCAGTAAACACGTTGATGGTGTAGTTAGTATAATTGTTTGTGTTCTGTCCAGAATTTGTATTTTTTTTCTTTTAATTGCAAACAAGAAAAATTATATTATGCCATCTTCTAACATACATTCCAGCAACTGGGAATTGCTGGATAATGTTGTTTTTTATCCAGAGACTCAATGATATAAAGTGTTAATGACCATGTGAAGATTTTTGTCCAACTATGTTTTACCCAAATTTGGCATTGGCAGACAAAGTATTTCCAGAGAAAATGAATTAAAGTTTACCATGAGCACACACACACACACACAACCAGACACCAGGCTACAACATTGATTTACTCTGTTTACTCAAGTGAGTCAAAAAGACGAAGCTGTCATCACTCCACTTTTCAGCAGGTACAGATTGTTTTTTGTTTTTTTTGTTTTTGTAGGGGCAGGGTGGGGGGTTATTAAATGAAAGTGCAGTCACAGTAATGAAGTTATATATTAAAACAAATTAAAAAGAAATATATAGTGTAGTTTCTGTAAGTACCCGACTTTGACATGTCTGTCGTGATGTTCAGTGTGTGAGTGCATACCATATTCAAGAGCCTTGGACCAGTTCATATGGTCAAAACAGTTCACAGTATTTGATGTACATAAGCACACCAACAGTGATGTGAGTGCCTAGCAGTAACTTTATTCAGAAGATTGATAGAATACAAGGTAAATTAACAAGCTTAGGGAAGACTGCTCTTCCTCTCAGTGACATGAACAAATGGCTAAATGCCAAACCACAGAGATCATAATATCTGCATTGGAAACTTTCATTGTGCTGGGTAGAAGCTGCCATTGGTTGTTGTGTTTTTTTACTGGGTGCCTTAGGTTTTACTATTTTAACAGTTATCATTAAAAGTTTGTGGTTTGAATTTTTTGTTTTGTTTTTCTTTTATGAAAGATTGTCTTTTGCTTCATAATGTGATTTTATGATGGAGATTTTAAATTCTTTTTTGTTTATGTAGCTGAGCTGTTGTTATGTGTGTTGCCAAACCCACCAATGCACTATAATCTGATCAGATTTTGATTCGCTCATCAGTTTAAGCCTTTCACTTATGACTATGGTTATATCTGCGGTTTAGGGGTAACTGCATTGTCAACAGTCCAGCCAGTTATTTCAATATGCTCACTTCCTTGCACATGGCGACTGCCTTGATGCGTGTTTGAAACAATATCTTAGCAAGTTTTGACTCGTTTTTTTGTGTTTTGTAAAGTGGAAAGTTGTTGAACGTGTCAATATGGCTGTCCGGACATAAGTACCGAAGAGGTGGCTACAATTTTATTTGATTTGTCACACAACATCGACAATAACAACTACAAAAACATGATAGAAAACAAAACTAATGTTGTTGTTGATCAACTGAAGTGATTCCGGTTATCCTGATGACGATTACATGCTACAACTACAAGGTACAATAGGAAGTGGGCAGGGTCGTGATTGAAGTAGGTATAGAAAAAACCCATTAACTTGAAACCATCATTTTGGAGTTTTGATCTACTATGAAACCCTCCAGATGAAAGCTTCAAGCTGAAATATTGTTTACAGTGAACTTTCGTTGTAATATTGTGTGATACTGTTTGTGGGTGTTTGGATGGGAGGATGTGGGTGTATGTGAGTGATCATGTGTAGTGTTTATATTTAAAACAACATGATAGTGGAGGAAAACAACATAACTGCACTTGGTTGTTGTGTCTAATACATTTGCTAATATTTTAGCACCATTTCCATGCTTTAAATAAACAGACTTCAATTTTCGTGTTTTTTATTTATTTATTTATTTTTTTTAAATATTTTGTGTTTTTGTTTTTCTTTCATCCAGGTTATCCTCCCCTGATTGGGAGTTATCTCATAATTGAACTTATGATGATTATATTCTCCATTCATTTTCCTTGGAGAAAACATAAACTTTCACATATTTGTTAGCATTATTTTAATTTTTGTGATAAAAAAAAAAAATTAGAGGTTAGTCATCACAAATAGTTCCAGAAGTCAAAGGGTTAAACAAAAAATCTGAGTGACTGGACCTTACAGAGTTGTACAGTCCATTGATAATCCTTGCAGATACATTTATATTTAATGATAAACTGAACTTGATTTCCAAATGTGAGAGAAGAAAACTATAAAATCAGTAGATGAATAAATGGAGGAAATAATGACACACAGTCTTCATTTTGGTTAAGTGAATGGAGACAGTCTCATGGACGAATTCTGCTCACCTTAGCTGTTAGCTTTCTTCAGTCTCTGTGACAAGCAGTTGTGACATCACCTGAAAAACAACATCCAGATATTCTTACTGGCCCTGTATGGCCAACTGGGCTATTTCAATACAGGCAACAATGGTAACTGAAAGATATTCTTTTGCCCAAACAACTCGCCCCTGTTCACATACTGCTGGTAGTCTTTTGATATTTTGTTGCATTCTGTATGTATGTGTGGTGTTTTACTCATTCCTTGTGTATAATTAAAAAATGCAGTAATTGAGCATCCACTGTATGATTAAAAAATGCTGTAATTGGGCAACAACTGTACGAGATACATTATATATGTGTGTTAGTTTGTATGATAGTTATACATCATACATGTGATCATTTGAAGGTGTGGTTCGTTGTCATGACTAGAGCAGTAAAAGCTTTGAGTGTACATTTTTAAGGTAAAACATCTGTGCAGTGCAGGCTGGCTTATCATTTTATTCTGCAGTAGTGACAGTTGTACATTTGGTGTATTTGTGATTGTTGATCACCTCTAGTTGTCTTCTTTTTTTCGTTTGTGTTTGTTGCTTTTTTTGCTTTTTTTTAAAAGTGCTTGAAATATGTGCATGTTTCTTTGAGAGAGAAACAGAAGGAGAGTTTTTACTGATTTTTGTACCTGTAAGATGTGTATGAGACAGAAAGAGATGCAAACAGTGTAGAATAAATCCAGATGACCCCCAGTTGGCAAGTGATTTAGATTTAATGGAAAGAGAGTGTGTGCACATACCAATTTACAGTAAGCCAGCAGAGATATCATTTTAGCTGTTGTAAGTCACATATGTCTGCATTTTTTGTCTACTTTCATAAACACAATACCAAACCCAAGTCATTTGATTTGCCAAGTATAGATGTAGATGCATAAGCACCATTGCATGAAAATATTTCAAGAAAACCTAATTTTGCTGCATCAAAGAAAAGAAAAACAGGAAGATGTGAAGTCTACATTTTATCACATGCTTGTCAAACTTGACAGAATGGTGCATTTGGCTGTCAGTGTTCATCCTATGACCTTCCTGCTGGTGGCTGTGACAGTGCACAGTCCCTGATCAACATTGTTCAGAACTGAAAGCTTGGACCCATCCATTTCCTGTGTTGTCTTCATGGTTTCCTTTTTTTCATGCATGCAGAATATGTCAGAAAGTCATTGATTGAAAATGCGTTCACTGAGCATGTGGTACTTTTTACTTTCTGTCTGAACATGTTCTGGTTTAGAATTGGTTGAATGGACCAAAAGGCAGACATTCTCTGCATGATGGGCTGAAATTCTGTCTTCAATCAACATTCTCAAAATCATATTTCTTGCTAACCTTTTCTTTTGTGCAATTTGTTATTTTTTTATATGTCAGTTGAACTTTGTATCATCTTTTGAGATGTACTCACCACATGTCCATTATATGTATTAATACATTTTTGTTTTTATTTTCATTTGTACCCTTGTTCATAGTTTGGGAAGACAATTATCTTGTATACTTGTGTAAGAAAACAAATATAAAATCTGCATTGTGAATGGTTCTTCAGTGTTGTCTTGTATTAAATGGAGTTTGTAAAATAACAGAAATGTATGTGGTGTTCACAGACAGGATGTTAATGGACATTTTTCAGTGTTGGGTTGTCTCAAGACACTGCGGACTGCAAATTATGAAACTTGTCTTCCTCTGTTGTCACTACGTGGTTCCTGCTACTAGCAGCCGACTCTGTGTGACATCCACAACATACTGTGGATGTTGACATGAAATGGACATTACTAATAAGCACAAAATTCTGTTTGGTCTATCACCCCCTCCCCTTCCCTCCACCTTATACCCATCCCCTCACCTCTGAGAAATCCTGTTTTGGAGTGTTCTTAATATGAAAATACAGATAGACTCAAGGAGAAAAATGGGGAGATACTTGGTTATGGTTGATTTTTCTTTCTGTTGTGCATTCATGTTGTTTTTATTTGTGTGTGTGTATGTGTTTTGTTTTACTGTATGTTTGTTTAAATGCTGTTTGTACTTCTTACAGTTCAGGCTATTTCTTTTGTGTATACTTGGTGCTTTGTTGAGTTTTCATATAAATCTGTTTTCCTTATGAAAACAATATTTATTTGGCTTGTTTCATTAGAGGCAGGTTTTATGAATCTGAGTTCAGTGTGTCACACATTACACTTAATGATACTCTGGTTTTTGTGTATTTGTGAGTGAGTGCATGTGCTTCTGCTATGACTGTGGTCTTGATTAATATCTTTTTCTTCATTCTTTATGATTAGCATCTGGTTTTGTTCAGTTATTTGGCATGAGTATTTCTTTATGCTGCTGCACTCTGGTATCAGTTAGCCCCATTTCCTTTTGGTACCCGTTCCTCAGTGTATCAAACATTTGTTTTACAGCCTCCAGATTTGCAGACTTACAAGTAGGGTTATGGTTTTCTTTGGGTATCATTGCTTTTCTGGGATGTTGTACACACTGCTTCCTGACTGCCAAGTTGCTGTAGAGCAGCTTGATGAACAAAGAAAAGAAAGAGGTTGATGGCAGATAACAGTGATTAATTTTATAAGCTGAGAAACACTAGAAATGGACTGATGCATTGGGTTTGCAAATATTACAGGCATAACATTTTGAGATGCTGTGGAAGCTGCTGAGGCACTATGGAGTCCCAGAGAAGACCGTCTCCCTTATCCGGTGCACCTACCAGGACATGAGCTGCAGGATTGCCCACGCAGGCCAGCTGTCCAAAATTTTTGAGGTGAAGACCGGAGTTCGTCAGGGGTGCCTTCTGTCACCATTCCTCTTCCTCCTGGTCATCGACTGGATCATGAAGACCACTACAACAGGCAGGAACAACAGTATACAGTGGACACTCTGGACACAGCTGGATGACCTCAACTCTGCTGATGACCTGGCGCTCCTGTCACACAACCACAGCCAGATGCAGGACAAGACCACTCACCTGGAGACCACGTCAGCCAGGACAGGACTCAAGATCAACAAGAAGAAGACTGAGCTGATGAAGATCAACACCACTGCCAACACTTCAGTCACAGTCGGTAGAGAGCCCATCAGGGAGGTGGAATCTTTCATCTACTTGGGAAGCGTGGTTGACCAATAGTGAGGCACGGACCAAGACGTAACAGCCAGAATCGGCAAGGCAAGAACAGCTTTCATCATGCTCAAGAACATCTGGGTATCTGGAGCAATCAGTATGAAAACCGAACTCTGCATCTTCAACTCCGATGTGAAATCAATTCTGCTCTACAGATGCGAGACATGGAGGACAACACAGACGATGTAGCAGAAGATTCAGACATTCTTCAACACCTGAGGTTTCGAGTTTGATTTCTCATGGTAGAAGGTTTTCTGACTGGGTATGTCTTTTGACATGTTTCCTTTCCATCCCTGATATGGCCCACTGTGATCAGCTCAGCTATAAGCAGCAAGATTTGGTTTGTATTTGCAGCAGAAGTCTTCACATGTATTTTATTTTGCTGCTGTAAGGGATGGAGGCAAAGTCCTTTTTCTGAGTTCAGTCTTCTGACATTGCAATCATCGACTGTGACACCACCCACAGACAGCTGTTTTAAGGGTTTGTGATATATATATTCTTTTCTGTCTGGTGGGCAGCCATACTCCGTTTAGTGCATGATGGCTATCTTTGATGTTGCCATAATGTACAAAAGGTTGATTGTGGGATCCTTAACACAGTTCATTATTTTTTCCAACCACCACCTTTAATCTGCATTGTGTAGAGTGAACAGAGTCTAGAAATAATCTGGTGGGTTCAGTTCATCAAACAGGGGGCATGTCCTTTCCTTTTTTTTTTCATATTCATAATTACTGTAGAATTAATATTCCTGTGACATAAAAAAACATAAATCTGTTTATTTATTTTCAAAAGAAAGACGACATCTCTTCAAATCGAGCATGCAAAAATTTCAACGACCATTACAGATTGCATGAATTATTTTCCACTTGGTAGGTGTTGAAAATTCTTATTGGTTTTGGGTGTTATATGTTTGTGTGTGTGTTTGTTTTTCTTTTTTGTTGTTGTTGTTTTTGGTTTTCGCCTTTTTTTCTTTTTTTTCTACTTTTATTGTGACTGTGATTTTGCATTATATAATTCTAAACTCTAGCTACTACAACTTTGGATATATTAGTATTTGCTATTGCCTACAGTAGTTGTATTGATATAAAGCTTTACCTTAAATCTGGACAGAGTAAAAGGTTGCAATGAATGAATGTGTGTATGCTGGGGGTTGTGGAGGGCTTTGGGACACTAAAATGGGAAGGACATTGATTACATGTATATCTCTGCAGAATAATTTGCATCAGCATGTACAGTTAATATGTTAACCTGTGTTTGATTATTGTTTATTATTTATTTCTCTCGTTAGAATGCCTTGGTACAATTTTTGGTGAGAGCTACAAAACAGTAAAGAACAAATATTGTTGACAGGTCTGAAAAAAAATGAGAAACACAACCAAAGAGACCTAGCATGAAACAAGAGTGTTAATTGCCATGAAATGTCATGCCTTGTGCCAGGGATTTACAACAATTGTACATACAGTTTGTACAGGCAGAAATGTTCTGTGTTAGTAATAGATAGCCCTAGTGTATTGAGAATCTAAGTTCTGTGCTATAAATTGCTGTGTTTCTGATTTCTGATCTGTGCCAGCTGTTAAATTTTAAAAAGAAAAAAAAATATCCTTAGTGTAGATTGTAGAAAAACGTGATGTAATTGTGCTGAAAGGACTTGATTTGTATATAGTGTTTAAAAACGTATGTTTGCCATGTGCTTTTGCAGTCTAGAGCTTCAGTAGCAGAGCATTACTCATTAAGAAATAATTTTACTCTGTTTACTGATTTGGGTTATGCTTTTGCTTTAGTCTCCTTTGTGGTTTTCATTCAGAAGATAACATGATGTTGTGTTTTTGAATTCCAAGTGCAGCATCATGAAGCAAATACACATTACATCTTAATGTTATGTATTTATTATTTCATCATTTATATAGTTCTTATAGATTCAGTGATTGTTGGAGATTTTTAAAGATAATGAAAGAAAAAGAAACACTTCTTTATTTTTATATTGGACAGTCTACATTGTTTAGAACCATTACTTTCGTATATGTGTTATTATTAAGAACAAGCAAAAATACATTATTCATCTGCTAAATGGGGTAAATCACATACAATTTGAGTCATTGTCAGAGACATTTCAGTAGTTTAAAGTATGAAAATCTTCTCCCTCCAAATTTGCAGTTTTAAAACAAAATAGTTATATACTTTCAGAGTTGGGTCAAGTTGAGCTTCAACCAGAATTAAAGGCTTTGTTCCATGAATTTCCAGTACATGGGCAGATTCTGAGGCCAAAGCAGTTTCTTTCCAAGCTTTCTGTCCTTCACACCCACCTCTCTCCCTCCATATACCATCTCTTCTTTTCTTCTTCTTCGACTTTGTTTCTTCTCAACAAGCCCAAAAGAAGTGATGTCTTGCATATGTTTATGATGAGTGTGTATGCATGTTTATGTGAGTGAGTGTGTGTGTGTGAACTTTCATTGCATGTAGCTTTGCCATATGCATATAATTATATGTTTGTATTTCTGCAAAAACAAACACATAAGCATGTAGATAATCTTAATTTTCACACTTAGCTGTATGAAGCAGTGACTCAGCATGAGAAAAGTCTTGAGATTTGGTGGTATGTTTGTTAAAAACCACAACTCCACTGACCTCTGAAGGTGTTGCCTACTTCTCTTCTTTGATGACAACCAAGATAAATTTGTGGACTTTTTCAAAAACAGTCATGGTTAACAACAATCATGGATATGGATACAATAGACAAAATGATATACAACAGCAGGCAGAGAAACATTATCATACACAGATTAATCATGCATCAAGAAACATCACATACACTTTTTGTTTTGCTTGCTTGTTTGACAGTCTTATGTATAAGAGTGTTATTTTTCCACAGTTATTCTAAACAATACACATTTTGTCTGCGCTGGGCTTGTATTATGCCATGTGAAGAACACAGGAACATAATGATCCTAATGTATGTGTAGTGTATAATGGTAAGCCATTCACACAATAACTACTTATATTTACATTTGTTCTCTTGGGTGTTTAATTACCCATAGCTTATTTGTCTTGTAGGTCCAATATGACTTATTTTCTTTAATTTGGGTCAAAATTGTACACAGTTCAAATTTCCCTTCCAAATTTCATTTGCATTGGTTAATTTTTTGTATGATTAAAAAACTTGATTTCACAATAAAAATGACAGAGAATAAAGAATAAACACAACATACAAGCTGCCTTACGTGTGTTTTCATTGGTGTACAAGATGTCAGTAGAGGGCACAAATGTTCGAATATGCATATATGATATAATCAGACATTCAGACATGCATTTCATGACAAGGTTCGTAGGGTCCTTTCAAGTCCTTTTAAGTCCTTAGGAATTGGATTTTGGTCAAAAGGCCTTTTAAGTGCTTTGATTCAGCAAGTTGGTCCTTTTAACTCATCAGGAGGTCCTTTTAATTTTTGAAAGGTACTGTTAAGTCCTGTTTTATGAAGAGAAAGAGACTTGAGAACGAAACTGAAACACCTTCAACACCAAAACCGCAAGTTGCAAAGCGCGTTGAAAGATGCCGACGCGATCGTCTGAAACTCAGTACTTACTGTAGGAGGATACAGCCTATAGGCCTAGGCCCTAACAGTAGTGCGCTTTCTGCTCGGTGGCAGACGCGAAGCGTGGTACAGTGGCTGTGAGTCACGCCTGCTGCTGCTGCTTTGCTTAGGCCTAGCCTACAGTGACGTGAATTGCAAAGACTAAATACGACAGTCAAATGGGATTAGCTGTTCTTCCGTTTATGAGAGGTAAGTGTCTGCTGTTCTGCATGTCAAATAGATTGGGGTGTACTGTAAAGTCATGTCGGCAAAGGTCCTTTTAAACTGATTTGAGGTCCTTATAAAGTCCTTTAAAGGTCCTTTTTTGGCTTCATGCCCACCACCTGGGAACCCTGCATGAGTTAATTCAATGTCTGTAATGATATCCCCCATAAGATAGTAAGTGTGCATAAATGCATATCCTTCCAAATACTTGACTGTCCAAAAAGTAGATTCTTTCAGTTTCTATGCATAAAGGGTGTTATTCCAGATAGTGACTGCATAAAGCCAAAGGATATCCTAGTTAGTGACTCAGTTTCAGTTTCAGTAGCTCAAGGAGGCGTCACTGCATTCGGACAAATCCATATGCGCTACACCACATCTGCCAAGCAGATGCCTGACCTGCAGCGTAACCCAACACGCTTTTCAGGCCTTGAGAAAAACTAAATAAAATAAAATAGATAAATAAATAATAATAATATAATTTAAAAAATAAATAAATAAATAAAAAAGACAACAATGATGATGAATAAGCAAATAAATGTATTTTAAAAAAAGGCAGAGACACATTCACACATACACACACATATGCATAACAGATATGCACCAAACATGCAGTTTCACAGATATGAAAGCACAGTCAAATACACATAAACGTACATGAGCCTCAACACACACCTTACCCTGCACCCCCTCTACCCCCCTCCACACACTCATTTCTAGGCTAAGTATCGCAGCTTCCACGGCACACATGCACACAGAGGCACACTTACTTGTACAAGCACACACACATACGCCCATATCCCCCAACCCCAACCCCACACACATATACAAAGATATATATATGCACACCCGCACGTTCCAATATTCCGTTGCTCCCACAGTGTAGTCATGCATACTCACACATACCTCATCCTCCACCACCCCCACCACTCCACCACACACACACACACACACACACACATACGCACGTGCACAGAACTCTCATGACACTTGTGTACACTTACACCCTCGCGCATGCACAAACGCATACAAACACACAGACCCACACGTACACACAAACACACACACACACACACACACACACACACGCAGTTGGTGACTGCACATAAAGGATATCCTTCCAATTATTTTCTGTCCATAAAGAATATCCTTCCAAATAGTCTGTGTGCATAAAGAATATCCTTCCAGGTGGTAACTGTGAATAAAGGATATCCTTCCAGATAATTGTGTGAAAGCGATACCCTTCCAGATGGTGAATGTGTCTAAATGATATCCTTCCAACTTTAAAGATATCCTGCCTGCACCCTGCACCCCCTCTACCCCCTTCCACACACTCATTTCTAGGCTAAGTATCACAGCTTCCACGGCACACACACACACATGCACACAGAGGCACACTTACTTGTACAAGCACACACACATATGCCCATATCCCCCAACCTCAACCCCACACACAATGATGACCATCATTGTCATCCAGCTGGGGGATGGGGGGAGGGCGGTGGTGGGGTGGGGGGGGGATGCTCATGAATCTATCTGTGAATGCGCAGATGGATGAATAGTCCAGTCTGCGCACGAAATGTTCGCTGACAGTTGGGGCAGACAAAGACAGGCATATCATTGTCAGGGACCTTGTTTGCCCGTGACTTTCTGGCCTGCCTCTTCTGAACAGCTGCAGCAGTCCTGTTGGCCTCGCACAGCTTGGCGCCTTTGTGCACAGCAGTGCGCCATTTGTCACAGTCCACTGCAGATTCCTCCCAGGAGTCAGGGTTGATATCAAACGCTTTCAGAGAAACTTTCAGAGTATCTCTGAAGCGCTTCTTCTGACCTCCGTATGATCTCTTCCCTTGTTGCAGCTCGCCATAGAAGAGCCTTTTGGGCAGCCGGTGGTCTGGCATGCGCGCCACGTGTCCAGCCCAGCGAAGCTGGGACTTCATCAAGATGGTGAAGATGCTGGGAAGGGTGGCTTTTGCAAGCACCTCCGTGTCTGGGGTCCTGTCTTGCCACGTGATGTTCAGTAGCTTCCTGAGGCATGTTGTGTGGAAGTGGTTCAGCTTCTTGGCATGTCGTTGGTACACTGTCCAAGTTTCGCAGGCGTAAAGTAGTGTGGGGAGAACTACTGCTCTGTAGACCTTTAGCTTGGTCTCAAGACCAATGCCTCTTCTGTTGCAGACATTTGCATAGAGTCTATGAAAGGTTGCGCTTGCTCTTGCAATCCTGACGTTTACTTCATCGTCGATGGTCGCATTTCGTGACAGTGTGCTGCCAAGGTATGTGAACCGCTCCACCGCACTGAGTCTCTGACCATTGACTGTGATGTTGGGCTCAACGTGGGGTTTCCCTGGGGCTGGCTGATGGAGAATTTCAGTTTTCCTCGTGCTGATGGTAAGGCCGAAGTTCCTGCTGGCAGTGGCAAACTTGTCGACGCTGAGTTGCATGTCAGCTTCAGATCCAGCGCTGAGGGCACAATCATCAGCAAACAAAAAGTCTCTGATGATGTCTGTCATGACCTTCGTTTTTGCTTGAAGCCTTCTGAGGTTAAACAGCTTGCCATCTGTTCGGTACTTTAGGCCGATTCCAACATCGCCATCTCTGAAGGCATCAGTAAGCATTGCAGAGAACATGAGGCTGAACAGCGTTGGACCCAGGACGCAGCCTTGCTTGACACCATTTGTGACAGGAAAAGGAGCAGATGTTTCGCCATTGTCCTGGACTCGAGCCTGCATACCTTCATGGAATTGGCTGACAAAGGAAATACTTTTCTGAGGGCATCTGTACTTGGCCATGATCTTCCACAGTCCCTCTCTACTCACGGTGTCGAAGGCCTTAGTGAGGTCGACATAGGTGGAGAACAGATCAGCATTTTGCTCCTGACATTTCTCTTGCAGCTGCCTTGCAGCAAACACCATGTCAGTGGTTCCGTGCTCTTTCCGGAATCCACATTGGCTCTCAGGCAAATGACCTTGGTCAAGGTGTGCTGTGAGGCGGTTTAGTAGGATCCTGGCAAGTATCTTGCCTGCGATGGAGAGTAAGAAAATGCCCCGATGGTTATCACAGGCTTGCCGGTTCCCCTTTCGCTTGTACAAGTGAACGATAGATGCATCTTTGAAATCCTGGGGGATCGTCTCTTCTTTCCACATGAGTGAGTACAGCTGATGGAGCTTCTCAGTCAGCACAGTGCTTCCATCCTTGTAGACCTCTGCTGGTATGGAGTCTGAGCCAGGTGCTTTGCCACTGGATAGCAGACGGATTGATTTCTGGGTCTCAAGAAGTGTTGGCAGATCATCCAGTGCTTCGTTGATGGGGACTTGTGGGAGACGGTCTATGGCTTCATCATTTATGGAGGAAGGGCGATTTAAGACACTGTTGAAGTGCTCAGCCCAGCGTTCGAGAATTTTCTCCTTCTCGGTGATCAAGGTATTCCCATCTGCACTGAGGAGGGGGGATGATCCTGAGGATGTGGGGCTGTAGACTTCTTTTAAGACATCATAGAACCTCTTCATATCGTGCCTGTCAGCATATCCCTGGATCTCATCAGCTTTGCCACTCAGCCACTTATCCTGTATATGACGTAACTTTTGCTGAACAGTCCTGTGGATGGCATTGTATGCATCCTTTTTTGATGTGGACTTTGGGTTGCTCAGGTAGGCTTGATGCAGACGGCGTTTCTCATCCAGAAGCTGCTAATTTCATCACAGTTTTCATCAAACCAGTCTTTGTGCTTTCTGGTCATGGGTCCCAGAGTCTCTGAAGCTGTACTATAGATCAGCTCGCGCAGGGTCCTCCAGTCAGACTCCACATTCTGGTTGTCCAGAGAGGCGGATTCCAGACGATCTTCCAGCAGCTCCACAAAGGTCTGTTTGATGGTGATGTTTTTCAGCTTAGCGATGTTGAACCGTTTTGGAGCCTTGTGGCCTTGGGGGCGTCTCTTGGGTTGGATTCGAATATTCAGCTTCGAGACTACAAGGCGATGGCCTGTCCAACACTCGGCGCCGCACATGGTCTTTGTCACACGTACATCTTACCTATCACTTTTCCTGACGATGACGTAATCGATGAGATGCCAATGCTTTGAGCGAGGGTGCATCCATGACGTCCTGTTACGGGTAGGGAGGCAGAAAACTGTGTTGGTTATCAGCAGTTTGCTCTGCACAGGTCTGAAGCAAAAGCAATCCATTTGGGTTGCAGTGGCCCATGCCGTGCTTTCCAATCACTCCATCCCAGGAGATGTAGTCAGAGCCAACTCTAGCACTGAAGTCCCCAAGAATGATGAGCTTGTTTGCTTTCGGGATAGCAGCAATGACAGAGTGAAGGTCCTCGTAGAACTTCGCCTTCATTTCATCCGGGTTGGTCATGGTTGGGGCGTAGGCACTGACAATGGTGAGGTGCTTCTGACCAGATGCCAGTGGGAGTTTCATGGTCATAAGCCTATCGCTGACTCCCTTTTGGATTCTAGCTAGCTTGCTGACAAGTGCTGTTTTTACTGCAAAACCAACGCCAGCCTCACGTCGCTCTTCGCTTCCTCGCCCACTCCAGAAGAAGGTGTAACCAGATCCCCGTTCATAGAGCTCGCCTTCGCCTGCAAGCCGAGTCTCACTTAAGGCTGCGATGTCGATGTTGTATCTGGCGAGTTTGGATGCAGCTAGTGCCGTTCTCCTTTGGGGTCTGTCCGCGTCATCTCTGTCCAGGAGAGTCCTTATGTTCCAAGCACCAATGGTGAGAGGAACGATCCTTGTTTTTTTCTGTTCTTTCTCTTTGTTTCGACCGCTGATGTAGGGTCCCCGCCAGCCGCGGTATGCTGGCCAGGGTGATATGGAGCAGGCGATTTTTAGGGCACCTTTTCTAGCCCCTTCCTCATGCCAGGGAGGTGAGCAGTGCATTCCTAAAGGGGGCTGCTCAGACGCTCAGACGGCTGCCGAGCTCCATCGCTGCTCCTGTCGATGAAGAACGACCCTATGGCCTGAGCCGACTGCGTACAGATCCGCGGCTGCGACTGCCAGTGTACCCACACCTGTCGTTTCGTCGCTCGCCTGTTGCCACAGGACTTGGGGGTGATGAAAGGATGAATGATAAAAGGTCATTAAGGATGACTGATGACTTGCGCGATGAGTTTGTTTAAAGTGAAGAGGAGTTGCGCAACGTCGACCTCACTCTCTCGTCCGGGTTCACCAATTTCCAGTGGCAAGACTAAGTCGAGACGACGGGGGGATGAGCACGGATGCAGTGGATGACCAAGATATCCTTTCGGTGTCTCATCTTGCTCTCTGCACTCCACAGTGCGTTGCTGTAACCGCCTTCCTCTCCGTTGAACCGATAGGTTTCTTCCGCAGATTCTGCCGTATCCAGACTTTGCATGCATGGGTAGACACACCCTGGGGGCCAACTGCGTGTGGAATGCACACAGCACGGTGGAGATAGATGGCCGTCGGTGGCTCTCCTGAGCCGACGCCCTTTTATGGATCTCGTTTTTAATTCCATAAGGGTGTCTAACCACCCGCCTCACCAGTCCCGGAAGGGAGCGGTGGGAGTGCCGGTTTAGTCGCCGGCAACCCGACCCTGAACAGGTTGTACTGGATTACAGGTTACCAGTAGCAGATCTTATAACCTGACCTGACCCATAATCAAATATTGTATGCACTACTTCTGTAGATTGTTATTTGAAAAGAGGTTCATATGGGGACCTACAATAAACAACCAACTGGACTATTTAATACATAGCTAGCTAACTTTAATAAAGAACAGTTTGAAATATATAACTTTTTCCAAAAAATGTTAACATTTGAAACATTTGACTTCTGACAAAATACAGTTACTCCTGATACCCTTCATTTGTTTACAAATCGTAAAATCTGCAAATTCGTCAAACTGACCTCTCGTCAGTGGTACTGGCCACTGGTCCTATGCATAAGATACTCTGGAGACAGTAATAAGCTGTTAAAGACTCAAATTCTGACATTTTAGGTGATCACTGGTCATTGTTATTGACCACCGGTTATCTGCATTGTACAAAGTACGGTAGGCCATGTGTGTCTGTCATTGTTTATTCACATGTTCAACAGTACTTTACTTGACTGACGAGTCAGACCCGACGTAAAAGTGTATTCATGTGTGACAAATTGTACCGGAGACTATGACACAAATATACGACAATATGGAACAAAATGTCACAAATGTGACAAATTGTAATATTTTGACATTTTGTACCGCGTAATTCCGACATTTTGTACCGTTTTGACATCTTGTTCCGCAACATGTGTCCCTTAATATGCTGTGACCTGCTGCAACCTGTTGGAACTTGGGTCTTATAACTCCCTTTGAAAGTATAAAAAACCCTTGTTTCGGGGGGGGGGGGGGGGGGGGTCTCTTCATTCCATCTTGACCTGTCATCATGAACGTCGCTGTACCGGTATTCTTGGCTCGATTTCACCGAGACCTGCATCACCACCACGATCATCATGTCGTCAGAGAGGAGGGACGGCGTAGGAGACGTCCAGCCTGGAGGCGTCTCTGGGTTCGCAACTGGCTCACTGAGGACAGAAGGAGGGAGTTGGGCCACTACTACACCCTGCTGGACCTCAACATGGCCAACATTGAAGAGAGGATGTTCAGGAACTACACCAGACTGACCCCAGGAGTCTTCCTCGAGGTCCTGGACCTGATTCGTCCCGCCATCAGCAAGGAAGACACTCGAATGCGAAAAGCCATTGAACCTGGCCTGAAGCTGGCTGTGACACTGAGGTACCTGGCCACTGGGGACAACTACAGGTCCTTGTGCTACGCCTTCAGGATTGGGGTATCTACCGTCAGCACCTTCCTACCTGCGGTGTGCAGGGCCATCACGGAGGCCTTCAATGCTGAAGTGTTCCCGGAGGAGTGGACTGAAGACCACTGGAAGACCATCACCGACAAGTTCTACACCCGCTGGAACATGCCCCACACCATGGGGGCATTGGACGGGAAGCATGTTGCGATCAAGAAGCCACGCAACAGTGGGAGTCTGTATCACAACTACAAGGGCTACTTTTCCACCCCCATGCTTGCCCTGGTGGATGCAGACTACAAGTTCCTGTGGGTGGAGTTTGGGGGATTAGGCCACATGTCCGATGCCCAAATCTTCCTGGAAACCGACCTGCGACAGGACCTTGAGGACGGCACCATCAACCGGCCAGCTCCATGCCCTCTCTCTGACGACCCTGAGGACTCAAGGACTACTGTATGAAGCCCTACTCCAGGCAAAGCATGGCACCCAAGGAGCTCATCTTCAACTACAGGCTGTCACGAGCAAGAAGGGTGGTGGAGAACGCCTTTGGTCTGCTGGCACAACGGTTCCGATTGATGCTCAGCACCTGCCAGCTGACACCTGAAAACGCCAGAGCAGTCATGAAGTGTTGCACCACACTCCACAACCTGCTGCTGGGCCGACTTCCCCCACCTCAAGATGCAGTGGACAGGGAGGATGCCCACATGAATGTGCTGCCTGGTGCCTGGAGAGAACACGTCATCTGGACTGAGTAACCGCAGCCACGAGCAGGACGAGCCAACACCAATGGGAAGAAAGTCAGGGAAACGCTGGCTGACTTCTTCGGGAGTCCTGCAGGGATTGTCCCATGGCAGTGGGACAAGGCCAGTGTCCACCAACCACCCGGTGCTGCCAACCCCAACCGCAACCCTGCTGCTGCTGCTTCACCCCAAGCTGAGTCTGCACCGCCGTCTCCAGCTCCCTCCTCTCCACAGTGATATGGCCATGAGTACAACTTCAGATCATTGGCCCTATTCAGGGCCTAAAAAAATTTCAAAGAGATTTATTTCCTGGGTTGTTGCATTAATCCACTTTATCCAAATGACATATTGATAGAGTGAGAGAGAGAGAGAGAGAGTCCAATAGACAGACACACAAACAGACACACAGACACGCAGACAGACATACACATAAACATACACCGAGAAAGATGGGGATACAGACACAAACGGACGTACACACAGAAGGGGGTCAGACAGACAGACAGACAGACACACATACACACAGAAAGACAGCGTTGTGTTGTATGACTATGGTATAACCAAATGTATATACAAGGGCACAAACTGTGGCCAAAAATTAAATACCGGTTGTTTCTCACTGATAAGTTTATCTTGAGGTATTGAAATGTATTTTTTTCTGTCTCTGTGTTTGTGATATCTCTTTTGTGGCTATCCAAACACACACACACACACACACACACACACACACACACACACACACACACACACACACACACACACACACACACACACACACACACACACACACACACACTCACACACAAAACACATAAAATAAACACCTTTTCCTGGAATTTCAACCCCCCCATCTTCACCACCCCTCCCCCCCAAAAAAAAACATAGGTCAATTGTATCTTCTTTTTTTTAATATTTATTCTGTTTCATTTTATTCCAATAAACAAACAGACAAACAAACATGAAGTGTGGATATTTTTAGGATTGACCTTCTGGGTCTGGGGATGACACCAGTGTTAGGTTGTGTGCATGTGTGGGGTAGGGCAATGCAACCAAGCTAAGTCTCTTGGGAACAATTATGGCCCTTAAAAGGCCGATGCACCTAGGAATGCGTCTACAGGTCCAAGAAGTCGATGCCCACATCCTGTACTGTCAGCGGAAACATGTTGGAAGGTGCGGGCTGCCTTGGGACCTTAATCGGTGTGGCGGACTTCCTGGGTGACGACCGTCGTTGTTGTGCTGCAGTCATCAACTGACTGTCCAGACTCCCTGCCAGGAACGCCTCCAGACTCTCAGGTGGTGCTGGCATCGTCGATGGCCCTTGCTGGTCCATGGCTGGAGGAGGAGCTGTCGAGTAGGCACTAAGTCCACCTCTGGATCCACCAGCAGCGGGTTGGAACCACGTTGCAGGCGATGGGTCTGCACGGACGGTGGTGGCAATGGGGTCAGGCTTCCGGCCATTCCTCCTCACATGTTTCACCACCACATTCCACACCTCCTCCTGCAGGTCCATCATCTGGGCTGGGGTGAAGTGGTCAACCCGCCAGTGCAGAGTGGTCCAGAACTGCAACTCCGGTTTGGCCAAGTGCTGCATCATGGAGTCCAGCTGGGAGCACAAGTGGCCGCAACAGGTCGCGGCTGCTGAGTCCCCACTGGCTTTCGTTGTTGAAGGGCCCACACGGCGACGTCTGGAAGCGGAGACTGGAGTGGAGGCTGAGGGGCGTGCACCATGGATGCCAGCATGTCCAGGCACCATCCAACTTGGAGCAGACTGGTCATGGTCGAATTCAGCCTCAGACTCAATGAGCTCCACAGGCTCAGCAGTTGGCTTCCTCTTCTTGGGGCCCAGGGTGTCAGATGAAATCTGACTGATGTAGGGCACCACGAACTGCATGTGCGTCCACACATACTCCTGGGCCCGCGGAAGACGAACATCTGCTGATCCACTCTTCGTCTTGGCCTTCTTCGCCCGTCCCAGCAGGGCCCGCATGCAACGGTACCAACTAGAGAAAGAATGGGAGAAAAAACCCGAAAACCTCAACCATCTATTCAACACAGCCATTTCACCCACTCTAGGAAGACATTGTCGGGAATGGCCAGAGGGCAAAACTGATGCGGAAGTGAAGCTACTCATAGAAGAAAACAGTAAAGAAGAGGACATCATCATATACACAGATGGCTCAGTCACCAAAGACCAATCCGGTTGGGGATTCACTGCGAAACAAAATGGAAAAACAGTTAGGGAAGAGAATGCTGCCTACAAAGTCACAACCTCCAGCCTAACTATGGAAGTTGAAGCTGTGACACATGCCCTCCAGTGGCTATCGTCCATCCATACGCCCGGAAACCAACATGCCATGATTCTAACCGACTCAATGAACCTCATACAGAAAATTGAAAACGGAATGGGAAGCCCAGAGTGGCATAAGGCAATGCGCAACTTTCAGATAAAAAAACTCACATGGTCATACTGCCCGGGACATGCAGGAGTTAAGGGAAATGAGCGAGCTGACAGACTTGCTGGTAACGCAACACCAACGAGCGGCCTACATCTAGGAAAATCGGAAATCCTCAGAAAAGTCAAAGAATATCAAAAAGAACAGGTACAAGGCCATCACACCATCGATCGCCTCAAAGAAATAAAAGCAGAGAGCGGGAGCGGCCGTAAGTCTAACATGAAAGGTAGAGCACGATGCTTTGCAAATCAAACAAATATCGGCATCATTTCCAAACCAACATTGCGCAAATTTCTTCAAAACGGAACAGAGTCTCTGTGGGCTTTTCCAAATACAGTAGACTGAGCAACACACTAGACGCCACATTTTTGGCATCAGAGATCTTTTCCCATCCCTCTTGCGGCCAATCAGTGGCAGCCTCTGTGCGTGTGTGTATGTGTGTGTTTGTGTGTATGTGTGGGTCTGTGTTTTTGAGTGCGTTTGTGCATGCGTGAGAGTGTAAGTGTACACAAGTGTCAGGAGAGTTCTGTGCATGTGTGTGTGTGTGTGTGTGTGTGTGTGTGTATGTGTGAGGGGGAGGTGGGGGCGCAGGGAGGAGGTGAGATAGAGGATGAGGTATGTGAGTGTATGCATGCCTACACTGTGGGAGCATCAGGATATTGGAACGTATATATTATATATATATATCTTTGTATATATGTGCGTGGGGTTTGGGGTGGGTGATATGGGCGTGTGTGTGCGTGCTTGTACAAGTAAGTGTTCATCTGTGTGTGTGAGTGTGTGTGTGTGTGTGTGCGTGTGCGTGTTTGTGTGTGTGTGTGTGTGTGTGTGTGTGTGTGCCGTGGAAGCTGCGATACATAGACTAGAAACTCCGAGTGTGTGGAGGAGAGGGTAGAGGAGGTGCAGGGAAATTTGTGGTGTGTGTGTGTGTGTGTGTGTGTGTGTGTGTGTTGGAGCTCATGTACGTTTATATGTATTTGACTGTGCCTTCATATCTATGAAACTGCGTTTCTGGGGCATATCTGTTATGCATGTGTGGGTGTATGTGTGAATGTGTGTCTTCATGTTTTATATTTATTTGCTTATTTATCATCATTGTTGTCTTATTTATTTAATTATTTATTTATTATTATTATTATTTTATCATTATTTTCATTACTAGTACCTTTTTTTTTTCATCATGATTATTATTTATTTATGTATGTATGTACGCTTATATATATATATATATTTTTTTTTTTTTTCTCTCTCAAGGCCTGACTAAGCGCGTTGGGTTACGCTGCTGGTCAGGCATCTGCTTGGCAGATGTAGTGTAGCGTATATGGATTTGTCCGAACGCAGTGACGCCTCCTTGAGCTACTGATACTGATACTGATATCAACACATGAGGACTGCGACGGGCACTCCCAACTGGTCAGCGAACTCCTTCCATTCCCTGTTCCGCTTGGCTGCATCTTCATAATCGGAGTGACTCCGATTATAAAGGTAGGGCCTCTCCCGCAAAAAATCTATGGCCTCCTGCTTCTGGTCCTCAGTCAGGTGTCCCTCCACTGCCTTCTTGCCTCTCTTGCCCTTCCCCTTGCCTTTGCCCTTGCCAGCACCGGCGGTAGTCTCACAGGCAGGTGGGGTGGATGGGGGCTCCTGCAGTCGCTTATCCTGCTCACGTGCAGCCAGGGACAGGTCGGAAGCAGCAACATCAGAGTCAGAAGACGACATGTCGAAAAATCAGTCTCGTGTGTCGTGGATTCGTGTAGACGCAGCAAGAAGAACGAAAAAAATGACAGTCAGCCAGCTTAAATACATTCACACTGTAACTGATCAAGTTACAACACGCGTCGATGAAACTCACTATAACTGACCCCAACCATGCAAAGAAGGTTGCAATCACTTGCAGTCGGTTAGATGTGTCGGGCCAGACAATTTGCATACCGCACGCAGCGTGCGTGCAAGGCATGCTATTTTGTTTTGACGTCGGAGTTTTTTTCAAACTCGGCTCCGCCTCTATTTTCTGCTCTTACTCACTGGAACCGACGGGGACTAGTGTGAATGCCTTTGTAACCGTTTATAACTTGATCGGGCGATGTAACCTCGAAAATTTTTTATCTCCCGAGTCATATTTTTGGGGGCCATCTAACCACCTATCTAACCAAAAATCGGGTCTTCCCAAAAAATCGTCTAACCGATGGGAACCCACTGCAACCAAAAATTCGTGGTTCCAGTGAGTTAAAGAGCGATGTAACCATTTGGTTAGATCGTGGTTACAGCCTAGTGTGAACGTAGCATAAAGTATATATACTTCCAGATAGTGAGTGTACATAAAGAAAATATTTCTTGTTTATCAACTGTGATATCCTTCCAACTATATACTGTGCATAAAAAACATTCTTTCAGATAATGAAGTGTGCATAAAGGATATTCTTCCATTTATTCAAGGTGTTTGAAGATAGTGAGTGTACATACAGGATACCTTTCCGTATTTTTGACTGTGCAAAAAGTCGAACCTTCAAGACTGTAAAAGGGATATCCTTCCAGATGGTGACTTTGCACAGAGGATATCCTTCCAATTATTTGCTGTGCATAAAGGATATCCTTCCAGTTAGTGACTACGTGAACTATATCCTTCCAGATAGTGTGTGCATAAACGATATCCTTCCAGATTCCATGAAGCATATACTGGTAGATAGTGAATGTGCATAAAAAATATCCTGCCAAACAGTGAGTGTGCATAAAGGATATCCTTCTAAATGGTAACTGTGCATAAAGGATGTCCTTTCATATAGTGAGTGTCCATAAGGTGTATATACTTCCAGATAATGAGTTTGCACAGAGTATCCCGCCAGACAATGTGCATAAAGGATATCCTTCAAGATGAATGTGTAAAAATGATACCCTTCCAGATGGTGACTGTGCATAAAGGATATCCTTCCAATTATTTAATGTGCATAATTGATATCCTTCCAGATAGTCATTTTCCATGAAGTGTATACTTCCAAATAATGAATGTGCATAAAGTATATCCTACCAGAAAGTAAGTGTGTATAAAGGATATCATTCCAGATTACAATTGCGCATAAAGGATATCCTAGTAACTGATAGTAACTGACTGTGCATATTAGTTATTTACTGTATATAAAGGATATCCTTCCAGAGTTGATTTCTCTACAGAATAAAGGACTCTCGTTGCACTGGGTTTTCTTTTTCAGTGTGCCAAGCGCGTGCTACACGGGACCTCGGTTTATCGTCTCATCCGAATACGCTGTTTGATTTTCCATTCAAACATGGGAGAAAGGGCGAGAACGGGATTCGAACCCCCCACATAGGCACACAAATATATCATGTAATCATGCACTCGAGACCTGACTATCCGCGTTGGGTTATGCTGCTGATCAGGCATCTGCCTAGCAGATGTGATGTGGCGTATATGGATGTGCTCACACGCACTGACACCTCCCTGAGAAAGAAAAACTGAAAAAAAGAAACTTCCAGACAGTTTAGTGTCTAAAAAGGATTCCCTTCCAGAATGGTGACCACCACTGACCACTGCAGTCCACTGGCCAATGCTGACCACTGAACACTGCTGAACACTGGGGGAATACAGACCTGAGGGAATATAGATTTGGGGGAACTTAGAGCTGGGGGAACACAGACTTACTCCCATTTTAAACCTTGATATTCCTCAAGATATGGTGTCATGTAGTGTCTGGGTTTGTTCAAATGCACCTTTTATGTACCTGTGTGCTAGCTGAATTGGTAGCATAAATTGTGTCCCCTGTACATGGAGAGAGTCGCCAGTCTTTACTGTTTAATCATCCTTTACTCTCCTGGCCTCATTATCATGTAATTTTTTGCATCCACATGCATATATCATCTGTATACTAAACCATTACAACTTTTTAAAAAAATCGTTTATAGAGTATTTAACAATACAGGAGCAATTTCAGAGCTCTGCAATAATCGTCTAGATGAATACGTACTCCCTATTTCAAGTTTGTATTATTTGATCCTGCATTTTGAGAAGTCTCTTGTGAAGATTTGTAATTATGACTTGGTCATAAGCTTACGTTAAGTCGAAAAATGTTGCAAGCAAACAATTTCACCTCGGAAGTTGGTACTGGTGATTTTGCAGTTTGTTTTTTTTCTGAAGTTTCCATATGCTCCAGAATATGAAATACAATGCTTCTTACATCACCTGGAGTCTCAGTCTGTTAAGAAATTGCAAATGTTGCTGCGAAACAAAGTCTCTGGAACTGGTTGATGATCAATCTGGTATGGAGAGAGACAGTATTGGAGTATAGACCACCCCCAGTTATCTGGGTTCATTCGACAAGAATATCAACCCACAACTGCACCTGCAGATAAACACACACAAAGATGAATTTCACTGTGGCTAAAGTATTAAACTGAACAAAGTTGGCTCATACTGATACTTTTTCACAGAACCGTTTGTAGCAAAGGGTATCAAGGCTGTCGGCAGGACTGTCATTTTAGAAGGAAACATCAGCATACTCAGCAGCACAGATGACTTCATCATCAATAGATGCTTTGCTGCAGAAAACTACAGCTTACTGCTGAAAGATTCTCTTATCAAGAAGTTTTCTTTTTTCAGTACCATTGTTTTGCCAATGCCAAACAAACATGAGGTTGTGTCACAAACTGTAATGGTAAGTGCAAGTAACAACAGTCAGCATGTTAGAATCTCCTGCTACAGCCACTGAATGCTACAAATTTGATTATTTGTTTACTCTTCGACTGTGTGTCCAATGTCATGGGACATGGGGCTAGTATGATGTAGGAGAATCTTTCCATATGATAACAAGGGGCTGTCTTTCTGCAGACTGGACAGCAGTCTTTACAATCAGATTATCTGCATCCCCATCACAGTGGACTGTTCTTTGTCCCTGGCTTTGTAACATGTTACTCACCATCATGATACAGCATTGTTTACTGATCGGACTGACAGAAAACTATCCTTTCTTTGTTGATACAGTCATGTCAGCAGTGAAATTAACTGCCATGCCCACGACTCCTGTCTGGCCAAACCCATACCCACCAAAAACAGTGATGCAGTCAGTGTAATGCCTTTCGACGAAATCTTCATTCATGGTCATGGTGCAGACTTCATGGAAAGTTGAACCTCAAGACTATAGAGTCAACACTGAAGTGATTCATCATCCATTCGTAGCATTGGCATCTGGTATATCTTGCTGTTGTCCAGATGGCATCAGCAAGGAATGAATTTTGTGCCTTTTTCAAACTTCCCAGAGGGTGCCCATGAAGGTAATATCTAATAGGTGTTGCATGCCCTCAAGATTTCCACTTGCTGCTGAAGCAAGCCGCTGAAACAGGAGCTGAGGATCTATCTAAAGGTAATGATTCGCCAACCATATGGCATCTATGGTACCACCTGATTTGTTCTCTTCCTTGTATAATCTAACAGCGTCCACATTTCCTACCATGGTATGTATGATTTTAAATCAGGCTTCTTTGACAGTGTCGACATAGACACATTTTTGACTCACTTGTGTAAACAAAGTGAGTCTATGTTTTAACTTGGTGTTCGGTTGTGTGTGTGTGTGTGTGTGTGTGTGTGTGTGTGTGTGTGTGTGTGTGTGTGTGTGTGTGTGTGTGTGTGTGTGTGTGTTAAACTTTAACATTGCCATTTTCTCTGCAAATACTTTGTCAGTTGAAACCAAATTTGGCATATAAATAGGAAAAATTCAGTTCTTTCCAGTCATCTTGTTTAAAGCAATATTGTACGTCTGGGATGGGCACAAAAAAAAGAAAAAAGAAAAAAAAAGAAGCCAAATTATATGCAAACTGAATTTACAGTTTGTTTGTTTTTTTTTGTTTTTTTTAATTCTCTAAACTTGGCACTTTGATCTGATGAATATTCTGACACAACAACAAGAGCAGTCATTTTTATCATTTTTTGTTCAAACAGGAACTTCTTTTTCTAAGCATGGAAGTTATATTTATTTTGCATGTCTTTGGTGCAGATAGTAAAAAAGGGAAATTAATATGTAATTAATGCTATGGGTCTTAATTTGCATTAAACTTATCTTTCTCATCTTAAACATTACATTTTGAAATTATACTCAATACCTAAAAATCTTGTGTGCTTTACTCTCAGTGTACAGGGCTTTCATTATGTTCATTGGCCCAAGTGGTCTTTTTCGGAAAATACTAAAATCAATACTACGAGTGGACTTTATAAATCTATTGGCTGAGCCCTGAAGGTCAAGGGCAAAAATCAATTGCGTACACATATTTATACATATTCAAAGCACGTGCTCATATTCTTCGCGAACGCGAACGACGCCATTTTGTTTCAAGTTGTTGACCTGCCTGTTCAATCCTATATTCAATGGACAATACATGATAACATGTGATGGAAAACTGGAGAAGGAGACCGTTAAATATTTATTCAAAGAAAGATTTGTGAACGCCTCATCACTTACTGGATTATGCCCCAAACTGCCATAAAAATATCTACAGAATCAGTTGGAATTCACAGTTAAAAATAATAAACCATGCGAGTTAATACCCTTGAATTGATGAAACGTAAAAATTTCCAGTCTTGACTTTTCTCAAAATGAAGTCCTTTTCACTTCTTACGACGTTTAGAAATACTTGTACTTGGCTCTACATGTTATTAGTTTACTCAATTTTCATATCAACTTTAAAACTATAAAACAAGAGAGGCAAAGCCTTCAAGACTCACTTGTGATAAATTAAGTCCCCTAGCATTAATTACAGAGTAATTTCCCTTTTTTTACTATCTACACCAAAACGTTTGCAAAATAAATAAAACTTCCATGCTTAGCAAAAGAAGTTCCTGTTTGAACAAAAAATGATAATAATGACTCCTCTTGTTGTTGTGTCAGAATAAGAGGTCAAAGTGCCAAGTTTAGAGAATACAAAAAATATAAATATAACAGTAAATGCAGTTTCCATATAATTAGGCTTCTTTTTTTTAAAATCTTTTTTTGTGCCCATCCCAGAGGTGCAATATTGTTTTAAACAAGATGACTGGAAAGAACTGAATTTTTCCTATTTTTATGCCAAATTTGGTGTCAACTGACAAAGTATTTGCAGAGAAAATGTCAATGTTAAAGTTTACCACGGACACACAGACACACGGACACACACACACACACAGATAACCGAACACCAGGTTAAAACATAGACTCACTTTGTTTACACAAGTGAGTCAACTAGAAATTGAATCGACCGTGTCAACCGGGTGTAACTAAACTTGTACATCTATCTAGATCCAGAGAAAACGGCTAAATGTAGCCGAGTGTGATTGCGGCGATAGCCACGTCTGCTTTACCGCGGACTTAAAAAGAATGTTTAAATTCCCTTAAATATATTTTGAATGCCCAAGGTACACCAGAATAATATGATTTAAGGAGCGTTCTCACTGCGAATAACCGCAATCGATTTATCGCCCTTTAAAAAAGCATGTTTAAATGTTATATTTTTGAACGTCAGCTAAGGAGCCCCGATAGTGTAATGGGTAAGACAGTTTCTTCTCACCCGAACACACGGGGTTCGAATCTGCCGTTAGGAATTTTTTTTTTCTTTTTCTTTTAACCCGTAGCTTTATAATAACAAATACAGAACACATTTTAACGATTAGATTTATAAAAAAAAAGTGTATCACAAGTGAGTCTTGAAGGCCTTGCCTCTCTTGTTTTCACATTTTGCAACCTTAGCAATATCATGCAGTAAAGAGTCAGTGTCAAACGTTCTTGGTAGACATGTAGTCAGTATGTTGAGTTTGTCCCTTTCCTTCTCTGGACTGTCGTGATTCAATTGCCCCCTTATTCTGGTTGCTGGAATCATGCTGTAGGCATGTGACTGCTTGCATAGCACTGTCCATTTCAGCACATGCTGTTGTGGAGAACAGCCACTATATATGCTGTGACTCCCCCATTCTAAGGCTACGTGTCAAGTCAGCCCCCACCAGTGCAATTGATTCACATCATTTGCTCCATCACCAGGTGTGAAGTTCGACCTGTCCAGTATCTGTGGCTATTGCAGAACTCATAAGTATCATGGTGGATCAGCTGAAGAACTTGCATCTGTTGCAGATAGATGAGCATTGATTTTGTAATTAGGTTGTGCCCAGTGACATAAAAATACAGCAATATTTCCAGCCAACACTTAAGCTGTAGAAGTTACATTGATGATCAGCAGTCTGTCTTCACACTGTCCAACCTTTGCTGAACTATGTCCTGGACTTGTTTTGCAGTCGCAGGCTCTAAGCTGTCCACATTCAGGGTGCTATGAAAGTATCTGAGGGCTTCAGAAAGGTAATCAGGAATGATAATTATTTTCATCTTCCAGGCAGTCTTTGCTCTTCATAACTAACTGATGCACTTCATTTTGCCACCTTCATACTCCAGCCAGCTGCATTCTCTTTCCAACACTAAATTGACATCTACTGCCCCAGTAATCATTCATGAGTCACATTTGCAATTATATACCAGTTCAGTCATTTCCAAAGAAAAAATATGTATAATACCGTTCTTTTCACATCAAGACATGGTCAATTTTGCCATCATCTGCCTTCCATATTTTCTGAATTGATTGTCTGGACAGTGCTCCAACAATATCCCTCCAAACAAACCTATTCAACACATATCTATATTCAACATATTAATAAGCAGAGCATGACGTTTTTCTTGTGCATTGTGGAAAATGTCAACAAAATTGTACACTAAATGATCCCATGCTGCCTTCCTAAATTCACCTTTGTGGTGGGTATGATACTGATTTCAGTCTTTTTTTAAATGTCATGACTGGCAAGAAACTGGAAAACATTCATAAAAGCAAATTTGCTTCTTCTAACAATTTAGGATAAAGTGCATGAAAGTGAAAATGTTTCCTTTTGATGCAAAAGAGCGCTGTTACTTTCTGAACAGTGTCTGTTGTGTGCCGAAATTTCCTGGTCACAGAGGTATGGTCAGCATCAGCGCGGCAGCAGTCAGTCACGTGTACTATATCGCGCTAATCATTTTCTGCGAGCTGCAATCCACGATGTCGTAATCCTTCACACACCTTGCCATTCGCTCACGGTCAGAAGTGTGAATAATGATTATCAAAAATCAAAATATTATGTTCCCGCTCTCATGCAGTGTTACATTTTATTTAAGTGTGGTCAGTATGTTTTATTCTGTTTTGTGGTAAAAAGAACGGTTTTGCTGCACACATTTGGACCATTTTTGTATCGACCCAAGACAAAAAGAGGGAAACCCCACATGAGGACGTTATTGGGAGAAAATGAAATTACACTCTGGCATACCATTGGTCAAAGCGACGGAAGTGAAAGATCACATGATATGCAACGTCACGGAATCCCTCATTGCACGGACGACGGAAAAGAAGCAAGGGACGACTGTGAGACCAGCAAGTCAGGTTCTCGACCACAGTTCTAGTTTCCGTCAAGTATTGTCTGTATGTCACTAAGAATTCATTCCGGGAAGTATGATGGCTGCGCCAGGTGTATTCGATCTAGAACTTCACGATACCGATTCCCCTGAGGATGTTGGATCGGATGATGAATTCTGCGCAAATGAGTGTCAGGTATAAAAATGTCTTGTCGCCAGCCTTGGCCTTTCTGTCTTGTCCAGTTTGTTGTAATCTGCTGTCATTTTAATTATTGAATGTTGAACGTATTGAGTTGTGTCATATTTTCTGTCTTGTCCAGACAAACGGACGTGTACTGTTTGTGAAAACCCAAACATAAGTGATATTTCCCAGAACTTTTAAACTCGCTCTCCATTTTCTCGGTGAGTGATCGACTGAGCTATTTTTAGAAGAGGCAATGACCAGGCACCTGTCCGTTGTCGATTTCTTGTCGACGGCTTTGCTTGGTGAATATAAATGGCATGATTATCGCTTAGAATTTGACATTGAAATTGTTACTCAAAAACCGAAGTTCCTGGTCCAGAGACATTAGATTGTACCATCAGCGTTGAATGACAGGACTGCTTTTGATATCTCGCCACAGTGAGTTTACTGCTATTGATTAAATCCATTTGTCTCGTCACATACAAAAGCCACCCACTCGACATAATGTCATTCTGTCCAAAGATGGAACATTACAGAAACTAAAATGATGTATTTTGTTGCAACATAGGTAATCAAATGTTTGAACTGGAAAAAATGAGGTGTCAGTGGAGCACACAGTACTGTGGTTTCTGGCAGCAAGGAGTGAGGAGCAAATAAGGTATTAGATAAAATACAGTTTCAGTTATATTACAGTATACATGTGAAACTTATTAATTTACAGTTTCTAAATTTTGCTTTGCCCCATTTGAGAGGTGCTGTTGCACAAGTGGAGTAGGTTAACTGTTGGACTCTTAGTCCTAATCCATTGTTCACCAGTGATTAGGGTTTGAGGCCTTAGTCCGGCATGGTGTGTTCTTGGGAAAGGTGCTGAACTCAAGTTTCCTCACTCCAACCAGGTGTGAATGGATACCTGACTTACGATGAGGAAGGTTAAAATGGCAGGAAAGGATTAGGGCCCTGCCTCCCTGTGCCAAGTCTTAGATACAGTGGCCATTATATATGAATAGACTGCTGGAGAGTTCCGGGTTTACATGACTTGTACGTTATTGTGCTTACGATAGCACTTTATTGTGCAGTCATCTGAATAAATGGAGGACAGCATGTTTGCTGTTTCTGCCTTTAGATGTCGATCTCCTTTGGCATAACTTGCAATTTCGAGTAAAAGTTAGACGCACATGCACAGGATCGAAGATGGCTGTGGAATTCTCAAGCAGTCTGTTCACTGCACTGATGACTGTAATAGGCTATGGGACCTTAGTTTAACCTTGACTTTCTAACCTTTCCCCATTCATTCTCACCAATTGCTAATTCAAGGGAGAAAAAATAGTTGCTTGAAGTTTAAGATAAAGCAAGTGACACACTTTTCTATTCTTCCTAGTTCATTAGTGTCCCCTTCAGAAAGCAAGGAAATAGTATTGCATTTACTCCAGACTGATGATAGCTGCTAAACTTTGAACCAGTATGAAGCAGATATATGGACTGGATTGATCCTCCTCTATCCATGTGACCAACAGCACAAATTCAGATTTGAATAGACTGCTGGAGAGTTCCATGTTTACATGACATATACTAGGTGATCGCATGATTTGTGCACTTGAAGTTGATTCGCTCTCTAAAATTGCTTGGAACAAAAGCGATTGAGAGAAGCAGAATGTGCAAAACAGCAGGCTTCTTTTCTTGACATGTATATATAATAATCGAGCTGGGGAACTCTCAGTGGATCCTCTGTTTTCAGTAGAAGAGATGATTTCAGAGGAAAAACTTTTTTTTTTTCATAGGAAAATGTTTTTTGAGGTCAGAGAAGAAACTGAATTATTGTTTTAGCTTTCAGGAGAGGCCCCCAAAACCTCTTAAAAATCACAAATTACATTTTCAGCATTTCGCCAAGGGGGGTTTTGCCTCACTGGACCCCACAACAGGGCAAAATGCCCTGCCGAGGAAACTCTGCTGGACAGTTCCCCAGCCTGAATAATTTAATAATATATATATATATTTTTTTTTATTGTACATATAATGGCACTTCATTGTACAGAGTTTGGTTGTGGCAAAGGAGGATATCAGCTGATTAAATGGAGGACAGCACATGTTTGCTGCTTTTGCCTATGTCGATTGCCTTTGGCATAGCTTGCAGTTTTGAGTAAAAGAAGATGCCAGCGGAACTCTGAAGTTGTCAGTTCACTGCTGCAAGGGCCATAAAAGGCTGTGGGACCTTTAACCTTAACATTCTAACCTTTCCCCATTCATTCTCACCAATTGCCAATCCAAGGGAGAAAAAATAGTTGCTTGAAGTTTAAGATAAAGCAAGTGACACACTTGTCAGATATTCTTAGTTCATTAGAGTGTAGTTCAGAAAGCAAGGAAATAGTATTGTATTTATTCTTGCCTGATGACAGTTGCTAAACTATGAACCAGTATGAAGCAGCTACATCGACTGGATTGGTCCTCTTCTATCCATGTGACCAACTGGCACCAGCACAAATTCAGTTTTTATTTGAATAGACCACTGGAGAGTTCCGTGTTTTCATGACTTGTAGAAGCGCATCACATGACCTGTGCTCTTATTTATTTTTATTTATTTATTTTTTATTTAAGATCTTTGCTCTTGAAGTTGATTGGCTGTCCAATATGGCAAGCAACAAACTACAAAGGTGATTGAGAAAGGCAGAATGTACGAAACAGCAGGGTTATTTTCTCAACTTTTTGCTTCATATACGTATATATATATTATATTTTTTATTGTGCATACAGTGGCACTTTGTGTACAGAGTTCGGCTGTAGCAGTGGTCATGGAGGATATCAACTGATGAAATGGAGGACTTCACATGTAACGATGTTTGCTGCTTTAGCCTATGTCAGTCATCTTTGGCATTGCTCGTGATTTTGAGTAAAAGTTAGATGCACATGCGCAAGATCCAAGATGGCTGTGGAACTCTTCAGTGGTCTGTTGGGCCATTATGTGTATATTTTCTGAAATTGCTAAGCTGTTTTTATAAGCATTTGGGTTTTTTTGTTCAGATATTAGGACAACATAAAAAGTATACTCGGTTAGACTTTTAGTATACTGAATCTATAGTATTGTGGCATGCCAGTGTAATATGTTGTTGATGAATGGATGACAGAAGTATACCTAACTGAACTTTTAATTATTTAACTCATTAATAGGTTGCAATAACAGATGAGCTGGACCATTAGCCATTGCCTAGAACAGCAAGTATGTGCATGTTCATAGAGAATTCATATATTTTGTATTGTATTAATCTTTTATCACAGCAGATAGAATTTCTTTGTGTGAAATTTGGGCTGCTCTCCCCAGGTAGAGCACATTGTCACACTGAGAGAGCCACCCTCTTTTTTTATATTTTTTTTCTGCCGGCAATTCTGTTTGTTTCCCTATCAAAGTGAATTTTTCTACAGAATTTTACCAGGGACAACTTTTTTGTTGCTGTGGGTTATTTTATGTGCACTGAGTGCATGCTGTAAATGGGACCTCAGTTTATCATCTTATCTGAATGACTAGTGTCCAGACCACTACTCAAGGTCTAGTGGAGGGGGAGAAAATACTGGCGACTGGGATTTGAACAGGTGTGCTCAGATTATCTTGCTTCCCAGGTGGATGCTGTACCACAAGGCCAGCACTGCACACAATTCCCTGCATATATATATATATATATATATATATGTGTGTGTGTGTGTGTGTGTGTGATAAATAATTATATGTTACTGAGAAATAATTTGTGTGTGTGATTTGTATTAAAGAAATAAACTCTCAAAGATTTGTTTGATGCTTGTGTTTTTGTATTATTGGAATTTTAATTCAGTGATTCACACAGAGAAAAAGGTTGATTCATAATAAGAAGAGGTACTTCAGAAAAATAGTTCTGGTGGTCAATAGAGTAATTAGAAACAAAGGTAACAACAGGCTTTCAAAAATGTAAAGTTACAACTGCATTGGAGAAAATACCTTCTGCACCAGTACTTTTTTTTTCACAGTATTCATTTCCTTAGTGATATGGAAGTGGATACTGACATGAAAATATTGTGACAGTGTGAGTATTTAATTTGACCATGTTTTTGTTTGTTATTCACCAGGAATATGATGGGGCAGATATCTCAAGAGAGGCAATGGAGGCTCAGTAAGTGTATTTCTTTATTGTGGCATTTTTTTTATGTTGCAAGGTAAATCTGTAATGTTGTTATTGTAATATTTCACCAACTGTTTAAATGGAACTGGGCATGCCTGGGTGTCGGATTCAGTAATTGCAAAACTTTTGCTCTTTCATCTGATTTTTGATAGATGTGTACACCGACTGATCATACGATTGATGGCCAGAACAATTTCAAGAGTCAAGATTAGAAGTGGAAGCGCTTGGTCACATGTTTCTGATGATGTTGTTTTTGATCATGATAAAAGATGTAATTTAGGTAATTTATTTACATGCTAGATTAAGGGAAATATCAGTTAAGCAGCACTGTCTTGTGTCCCTTTAAGTACATTAAAAGAGCAAAAGTTATTGTTCTTAGTTGTTGTTTTCATAATAATCACAGTCTTATTTAGGTTCTTTCATTTCAAAATAGATGAAAGGGTCAAACTTTGTCTGTTTAACAGGCAGGACATGGAAACAGTGGAGATCTCAGAATCAACAGTCAATCCTTCCAGTGAGAAGAAATTATCCTCAGAAAACTTTGAACTTCTGAAGACCATAGGCAGAGGGGGCTATGGCAAGGTATGGCACATAGGTTCGAAACTATATAAGTAAAGCACATAATATATGATATAGTAACAGTTTGCATATATGTGTTTGTGTGTGTGTGTGTGTGAAATATCTGGAAATAATCTATCATCTGTAAATGAGGATAAAAAAACCATTTTTTCAGTATGCCCCAGTTTCCAGCCTGTAAGGTGATTAAGTGCTTAAGGCGCAAACCATGAATTTAAGAAAAAAGGATATCTTGAACACTTGTATTAAGTTGTAACAGTATTGTCAAGGTCACATACGTCTGATAGCCACATCTGCTGAAAATCCTGAAAAGTAAAAGTCCTCCATATTGATAATTGCTGAACGGCTTTGTTGACCTCAGATGTTTTCTGAGTAGTGACATCATCCACAGACACGATTGAAATTTGAGTTGTTTTATTTGCCTGTGATCTGCTTTTTCATTAGTTTAATTCACAAATAAATTAGTATATATTTTTTTCCATCCAGTGACCCTTGGGGATGGGATCACAGGATGGCTGGAGCCTTAGGATGGATTCCCCTATTTTACCCGTACTGGGGTGCATCTATGGTGCATGCTGGGTTGCCAGGAAGACCGGGGTACAACCCCTTTTCCTCTCCCCCCTGGAACCAGCCCAGCACATCCTGCAGGGCAGCACAGGCTGCCCCAATGGGTGGGATTGACTATTTACTAGTCAGGCCGACCTCCTCGGTCAGTAGCGCCTACTGTTGGGAACTTATGCCTCGGCCACCCCATATGTGACCTCCATGGTCACTACAGCTTCCCTTTCAGGACTGACTGCTTCTGGATCACCCCACCTGGGCCGGGAGGGGGGGGGGGGTTGTCTGCAGTCCCTCCCTCCCCCTCCCCCTCCCTCTCCCCCGCCCCACCTGCTTTCAGCCTTCTGTCCAACGGGGAGATGAATGGGCGTTTTTGCCCTCCCACCACACATGGGTCCCTATTTCTTCCAATGAAGTGCTGAGTGAGAAGGTTTGGCACCCGCCCTTTCAAGCATGGCTGTACCTGCAGACCAAGCGCTCTATGCCAGGATCAGATGGGAGGGAGCATATGTGACACTTCTGACCAGACGTTGGTTCGTCCCAGCTCTTCTGGCTGGGTAGTCCACCAGATCCAGGATGCCCCAACGGGTATGTCGGCAGGGATGTTCCTGAATCTGCATTCAGTCCTGCCTTTCCTGAGCAGCCTTCAATGAAATGCATTCTGTCTGACAGCTCAGTTTATGCTGCAGAACTGACTGCACTGGTTCTGGCTCTGATATTTGTTCTGCAAGCAAAACACAAGTGTTTTATGATTTTTTTGGATTCCCTGTCAGCTCTGGAGGCGATTGCCAGCAGGAATTTGATACATCTGAAACAGTTCAAATTTTTTGAAACTTTTACATTTTTACAAGCAAAGGGTATGACATCATTTTGGTCTTGGTATCATTTTAGTCTCAGTTCCTGGCCTTGTTGGCATTCGAGGTATTGGTAATCATATAATGGCAGACCAGCTGGCTGAGAACGCCACAAAAGAAAAATTTTCAGAGTCTTATGTTTGGTTCACAGATATGAAGCAGAAAGTCAACACTTAATTTTAAAAATATGGCAAGAGGAGTGGAAGACCCAGATGGACAACAAGCTGTTTCAAATCTGTCCAGGCTTAAATGAGATCCACCCATCGGTTGTTAGAACTGCAAGGAAGAGGCTGTGTTGTGCAGATTGCGCACAGGGCACACTTTTTTTTTTTCACTTATTCCTACTTCTTAAAAGGGGAGGGGGGGCCTTCAATGTATTCCTCGTGACAAGCCTCTCACTGTGAATCATGTGCTTATTTTATGCTGGGATCTGCATGACATTAGAAGCAGACATTACAGATTCTCGGAAGACTTTGTTCCTTGATGTCCCTCCGTGGACGCTAATGGACTTCTGGAAGAGAAAATTTAAAATCAGATTTGAATGTTTTAAACACTGGAAGATTTTAAAATGTATTGAGTGAAAAGATTGAAGCAGTGATTAGTTTTTATTGTACTTTTTTACCCTTGACTTAAAGCAGATGCTAACGTGGCAATAGCCATGAGATAGCCTTAGCAGTCGATGAGGCTCTAAGCACCATGATTTGATTCATTGACTGCTGGGATCTGCATTACATTAGAAACAGACTGTGACATGACATGGCAGATTCTTTGAAGACTTATGTCCTCCGAGAATGCTAATGGACTTCTTGAAAGAAATGAACAGTTTTAATCAGATTTGAAATGTTAAACTCTGGAAGATTTAAAAACTTTTTGAGTGAACAGATTGAAGTGGTGATTAAAATTATTTTACTTTTTTACCCTTGAAGTAGGTGTTAACGTGGTGATAGCCTTGAGATGGCCTTAGTGGTTGGACAGGCTCTAAGCATTATAATTTGATTTGATTTGATTTGTTGCATGCCTCTGTGGTGACCAGAGGGTCATCTTCAAACATGCACTTACCTGACTCCGTGGTGGGATAGCTGTTCTTTGTTAGAAACCAGTGGAAGAGTCCCATGCATGTGGGAAGGGGATCTGTCAGAGTGCTGCCCTATCTGTGAGAGCCAGCTGGGATGGATTGCCACCCTACTGGGCTGTAGTCTGGGAAACAAGGGGTAGGGGGGTGGAGTGGAGGGGGGTGGAACTGACCCTGGGAATGAGGGACTGCCAGGAGCGCAGAGAGTGGAATCCCGAAGAGATAAGCGGCAAGCTGTATGCCAGGAATGGTGCAGCCAAGAAACTGAGTAATCTAGTGGCTGTTCTGCCATATGGTGAACAGCCATTGTTTCTGCTGGACCTGTTGGAGATGCCCACCAGAGGGCATGTCCTTCTGTAACCACAGCAGTCATTGTATGTCAAGCCTGAAAGAGTCCAGCAGAGCAGACCAGCCAGAAAATGTGTTTTCTGCCACCATCAGAAGTTGACGCTGCATTCATTTTCAAGTAGGGTGCAGGGACAAACCAGTGGACCAAAATGTGATGGCTGTTGCTTCAGTAAGAGAGAGCGTGAAATTAAAAGTGTCCCTCTTTGGTAAGGGATAAAGGGATAGACAAAGACGGCCTGAGCACTGCCGAGTGGTACGTTTGAGTAATGGCGGAGCGCTCCATCACAGTAGCGCTGATATTGGTTGACAAACACCTATGAATAGTGTGATGACCAACCTTTGTGGGAAGTATGACATTTGAAGATGGCATCTGAGGTGGTGTAGGAGGCATTTGAAATGTGTAGACCAGGGTTCAGCCTGGCAAAAAATGATCATGGGGCATTTGGCCCCTACCTCCCAATTTCAATGGGCCCCATCTGTCAGTGGCGAAAATTACAGCTGATTTAAAATAAAAAGATGCACACAATGACAGTGGTTAATAATTCGTTTGTAACTTTTCAAAACAAATAATAAATGCTTTTGAAAAGAAGAAATTGGAAAATATGATGATGTCAGTGTATGCAGTTGTTCAGTGTGTGTGTGTGTGTGTGTGTGTAAAGAGGGAGACGGGCAGTTATTTTTCTAGGGTAATACCCAGGTTCACTCTTGATGGTATCAAACATGCCTCTTCCTGTACCCTCATGCAACCGCACATCAGTCAAGAAGAAAGTGCTTGGATGTAGAGTCAGTGGATCAACCACTCGGACGTTGATGGCAAGTTTATGATGTACAATAATATCAGTACTTTCATCGACAAAGATGGTGATCACTGGCGACTGTTTCAGCTTTTCTGTAATGTTCTCATCAATCACATCTGACAATACTTTCAGGAAATCATCTGCTGATGAGTCGCTGGTGTAGTCTATGTTCTCTCTGCAACACAAGTGTTCAACATTTGGCACCTTGAGATGGATCAGCAGCTTCACAAGTGATCGAAATTTCAGAAGAGGGAGTCCTTCTTGGCACAACCAAAACATTGCTTTAAATGCCACCACCACAGCTTCTTCTTTTTTACCCAGTGCACTTTTCTGCCTCTCTTTCATGTTGGCGGCTTCAGCTGGGGCATTTATGAGCAACTGATGATCACTGCCCTCTACATGGCGCGTCAGGGTGCTTGTACGAAAATTATCTGTCCCTGCTGCCAGGCTGTTGGTTTTAGCGTGTTTTCGACACAAATTACAGTACATGTGCCCCTTATCTGAGTCATATCTCAGCCATGGATATAGTGTTAGCCATGTTGTCTGAAAAGTTTTAGGTTTCGTCAGTTTACCTTGGTCAGTCGAAGTCGAAGTCGAAGCCCGTGGCTGATCCGTATCACTAACACACAACTCTGTCTCAACACTGCTAGACTCCTGTTCGATAGCTGTTTCGAGCGGGCGTGGACCGAATGACAAGACTGATTGCCCAGGAACAAGTTTCAATTTCTTTTTTGGAGGCATGATTGCCCAGAAACTCCAAAAGTTTGCCCCAAACCTCAGAAATTACTCTGCAAAGTCCGCCAGAGAATTCCCAGAAAGTAAATCGAAATCAACAAGCTAGCGAAAGTAAGTGTTTGATGATTAGACAGAAGCAAGCGTGATTGACCAATCAGAGGCAGCCATACGAAAACAATGCGACGCTCCACTCTCCGCCGTGTGTTTTTGCAGTATACCAAGCTCCACGGAAAAATGTTAACACGGTGGTGCACGGGTACCGTAAAGCGTTGCGGCTTGTAACACTCATCAGAGAGAGCGGTTGCGAGATTTTCAAGGACAATGCGCTAATGCCGCAGGGCGCAGGGGTAAACCGAACCCTGGTAGACCAGCCTGTGGTTAGAGGTGGTTGAGCAGAAGCAGTGGTGTTGGGTCATAAGTATGTTCAATTAGATGTTATTTTAGGAAAAAAAAATTCCTTTTTACCTTAAAATAATTAAGCATAAAGTAATGAGCAGTTTTGAAGGTACAATTCTGGTGTTCTTGTTGTATCATGTCTGCATTATTCAATTTTCTCAGACCATAATGAAATTTGAATTTGAGTTTACTTTGTGTAATAGGTAATATTTTTGCCGACAATCTAACTTGTGTGTGTGTATGTTTTCACAGGTACTGCTTGTACGGAAGAAAGGGGGCATGGATTCTGGAAAAGTCTTTGCAATGAAGATTTTGAGAAAGGTTTGTTGCTGAAACATGTGGTACATGTTGAACAGGCCTTTCAGACACTTGAACCAAGACTACTAACATTAGTGAAGTTCAACATTTTGCAGTTATCATTTTCATCCACCAAAGAACTGTTCATGAGTGGGAATTTCTGTGATATAAACTAAAGAAATGAAATTTTTGAATAATTCTGGTTTACTTGATAACCACAACATTTGTTATTGCGCAACTGCCAAACACCTTCATAACCTCTTAAATTACCCAACATAGAAATTTCCGTCCCTTTCCAGTGTTAAAAAAAAGTGTCCCAGGATGGAAATTTCCATCTGCTTCATTGTAGGAATTTTCCTATCGCAGAATCATTAAGTCCATGTGAAATTGTTATGATTAGATAATCTGTTCATTTTCTTTTCAGAAAAGTATAGGTTATATATATATATATATATATATATATATATATATATATATATATATATATATATATATATATATGACATAGCATGTGCAAACTCAGATTTAATTACACATACTTAACCGTGACCCACTAGTGCAGACTCCGGCAGGGGTCTGACATTCCTGTCCTGTGCAAACTAATATCCGCCTATGCGGAGAAAAGGAAAGTAACTACGGCCGATAACCTCCTGGAAGTAGGTAACCTCCCCTTTGTCCCGCTAGCTAGCGCCCTCTTTTTCCGGCAGCCATCTTGACTCCTGTTCCTGTGCACTTCATACGGCTAAGTTTTTTTGCATTTTCTATCTATCGATTCTTTGGTGTTTCTGCTTTTTGTCCTATTATGTCTTCAGCCAGGTCGCAAAATTATGTGGCTCGATTGGGAGATCGGGCTAAAATTAAGGCACGATCGCAATTGATTTGTGATCACTCTGGGCCCTCTACCTCTGCCTCTCTCAACAATGCCAACCACTCGCCTCCTCCACTTCTTCTGCTACCTCCGGTCGACTCTAGACCCTCACTACCTCCTACACCTCCTCCGGTGACTTCTATGGGTTTGTTACCGCACACCCAGGTCAGTAGTGCCATTGATATTGTTATTTTCGACCCGCGAACAGACTCGATGCGATCCGTGATTTCTCAGCTCTGCCAGTCGGCAGTGCCCGAGTCGACCTCCTCTATCCCTTTCCCCATGCCCACAGTCTCAACAATGGATTATAACACAAGCCCTTTGGGGAAGCAGCACCATAGGTTTGCTCTGAATCTGCACGCTAGACTGGGACCTATGTGCGATGTGTCCATGGTGGCGGCCGTGACATCGAATCACGATTCCCCCACGCGGCATGCCTCGACCGTCTCGGATCCATTGGTGACTGAGGCGCATAGGGATGCTCTCCCCATGTGTAGGGAGGAAGGTGGACCACTAGGGGACATGCTTGCCCATATGCATGCACCCCTCCCCTTGTCACGAATTCCTGATCCAAGGGAGGTAACTCCTGCTTCGGCACCCTTACCGGTGACCGTCGCAGTTATTTCCTTGCACCGGCACTGCCCCTCGCCTTCAGTGCAGATGCGTGCATGGTTCCTACAAGCAATGCAGTGATGACCCCATCTGCCATACCGCCGGTTGCTGCTGTTTCCCAGCCACTAATGGCGTCTCAGCAAGCTGCTCAATCAAACAACCAGCAACTCATTTTAACTTGCTGCAGTAATTATGCACCACTCTGATTCCTGGTGCCACACCTCCTCCTACTACTGCTCCTTCTTCCACTGCAGCAAATCTGCTTCCACCCTCCTCTACCACCTCCCAGCAGCTCATCTCCCCTACAACAGGACACACTCATAGCATCCAGTGCAAACACACCAGTCATGTGCTCAGCACACAGCCTGACCCATCATCCTATGCCACGGAAGAGACATTTTCTGATGGGGACACAGATACAGAGCAACCACCTTCGGAAGATAATCAGCTGGTTTCCTTGCAAGAAGCACTAGCCCTCCTTGCTTCCTACACTCCAGATAGGGTGGAGACAATTCACGCACCGGGCATGCCTCAAACCCGCGGTGCTATGGAGATTTTGGGCATCCACAGATCCTCCTATGGCCCTCACTGTGCCCTCACACAGTCGCCCCTGGTACTTGACGCCCTGCAAAACACACTGGCACGCATCAGGGGCCAACCCATCAGCGATGTCCCCTCTGACTCTGTCCCAAATTTTCCAGCCGCAATGGGTCGAGGGAAAATCTTGAAAACCCTGCCCAGACCCACTTCCAAACCCCCACTTTTAGCTCCGGGTCCTATTCCTCAGAGACCCCTGCCTCTTTCTCAGGAAGACCTACTACTCCTCCCGCACAGCTTGCATGGCAATCGCATAGTAGCATTGCCTGACAGATTCTTTATGGATCTGGACACGGGTGTTCAGTGCTGGCACTTTAGTTGGCCCTGTGAAAGTTCGTGAACCCAGGAAGTAGGGCATGGATATAAATAAACGCGGCTGACAAACAGACCGCGCCAGCGGCACTCGCTGTACGCTTGTTCGGCGGTAAATCTGCTTTGTTTCTTTCAAACATCATCTCCTCGGATGGATCGGAAATAACGACTAAAGAAGTGGTTTTCTAAAAAGAACACAAAATAAGCTTTCCATTGACTCCAAACACAATATGTTTTCTTACATAGCGGTTGTTGCGGCAATGGCTGAAACATAAATGAAGAAAGAGAAGAGAAGGATAAGCAGAAACATGATCGCAAAAATCGTTAAGTTTAAATCCCTCTCTAAGAAAACAGGCGTTTATCACAATAACATCGTAAATACACACAGAACATTTAGCATGCCTGCATGCAGATTAGCTTACCTTTTGAGTTGTGTGATTTTTCTTGGCAGCACAACAAATGTTTAAATGAACACACTGTAGCATGGTGAGAGTGAGCAGCAGGGGGATGGAGAGCGGGGTGAGTGTCTGTCGGCTTATGGCACTGCCGTGCCCTTCATTCCACGAGAAAGACGAAGATTTTTAAGGTAAAAAAAAAAAAAAAATCAAACGATGATGTTGATAAAATAATGAAATTGTGTAAATCAAATCGAACTGCACTCCAATAATTAACCAGGAATAGCAATAATTCAGCTTTCTGTAATTGCTGCAGGAAATGTGTGGATGCTGTGAAAAGGTGGGAAAAGTGGGGCGGGGGCTGCGGGGCCGAGTGAAACAAAGAAGGCAGTGTCCCGGTTTGGCGCGCGGGGTCAGAAATACCGCGGCGAATGTGCCAGTCAGTGCAGAGTGCGGTGGGAAAGTCTGGCATTAAAAAAATTTTTGACCCAAGACGCTAGACGCTGTTCGGCCAACTAAAGAGCTGGATTTTGTGCTCGGCTGAGCAGCCGTGTGGAGGAAGCTGTCAGAATATCTCTAGAATCGACTGCCGCCATAGAACTTCCTTGCGGGCCTTGCCAGAACCCTGATGGAAACCTCCACTGATCAACCAGCCGGCCTTGACATCACCATCTTCTCCCCTTTTGTCCAGCAGATCAGCCAGCTATATGAATGTTATTTTGGCCAGGAGGGATGCTGTGCTCGACCGCTCCCCATACGTGCGCTCTCCGCCAGAGCACGCTTCCCTCAGAGCTCTTCCCCCCACCGACAGTTCCCTCTTCGGTCAGGGCTTCCCCACTGCGGCCATAAAACGCTGCGCAGACTTGGGTAGGGACCTTGCCCTTGGCGCAGGCCCTCTCCGCGCTTCAGCACACTTGCGGCATGCTCCGCGGCATCAACCCTACACCTTCAGGTGCAACAATGTAACCACCTTCAGACCATGCCCGTGTCAGTCTTCTCCCTCAAATGCCAGAGTGCAGTCCAGGGCGCAACCCAGGGGCCAACCCAGGGTGTACAGGCGCCAGCCGTACACATTTCGCCCTCCACACAGGCCAGCAGCCACCTCCAGACCGGTACACCCCCAATGACTCACCCCCGCCCTTCACTCGCCACTTGCGCAACAGCAGCCAGCAGGCAGCCTATCCAGGCACATGCCAGCGTGGCTGTCTCTCCCAGCATGCGAGTGTGTCCTCCGGGTGATAGGGTCGGGGTTCCGCCTGCCATAGAGGAAGCTCCTCCTCTGTCACCAGGCTCCTTCGGCTGCATATTTGTCGTCCCCAAAGCCTCCGGTGGATGGCGGCCGGTCCTAGACCTTTCTCTAAACAAGTACCTCCAGCACAAACCATTCCACATGGAATCACCTTCGTCAATCAGGGAATCCATCAGGCAAGGTGACTGGGCAGTCTCCATAGACCTCACGGACGCATACTTCCATATCATCATTCACCCCCAGGGACTGCAAGTGGCTCCACTTCTCATGGGATGGCAAGTCCTTCCAGTTCAGAGCCCTTCCATTTGGCCTTGCGCCAGCCCCGTGGGTCTTCACCACAGTGGTCAGGGAACTATGCCTAGCCCTCAGGAACAAGGGCATACGCCTGAGGGTCTACCTAGACGACTGGTTGATCCTTGTGGAGAGCAGGGCCCTCAGTCAGCATCACCTGAACCTTGTCAGGAACCAGTGCCAATCACTGGGCTTTCTAATGAACACAGAAAAATTGGAACTACAACCCTCTCAACAGTTCGAATTCCTGGGTATGGCGATCGATTCAGTATCAATGACTATACGTCCGGCCATGCCTCGCCTTTACAGGCTACACAGCCTCCTCTCTCAGCTATCACAGGCAACCTCGGCGTCTGCCAGGGAACTTGCTGCTAGGCTTTATGGAGTCCCTTGCTGCACTAGTTCCGCTAGGGAGACTACACATACGTCCATTTCAGCGACACTTCCAGGACGTGGTCCTAGTCTTCACAGACATGGGACACCTGTTTACCTCTAGGCACATGGTTCTCACAGTCGACCCAGCGCTGGATGGACATGCAATGGCTCAAGGCCGGGATTCCGATCTCGAACCCAACACCAGATGCAGAACTGTACACAGATGCCTCCAACATGGGCTGGGGTGCCCACATGGAGAACCACACAGCATCGGGAACTTGGACCCCGCAACAGCAGTCATGGCACATCAACAAACTGGAGCTGGAGGCTCTCAGCCCCTTCGCTATCCAGAAGGGCTTCCAGTGTCTGGCGGGATCACTGAAATCTATCAAGAGGCTGAGGAGCGGAGCATTTTTGGTGCAGACAGAGTCTAAAAGGCAGACACAGCTTCTGCTCAAGGCGACCACTTTTGTGGATAGGGCGGTGAAGGTTTCCCCTCACAAAGGACTGAACTGTTCGAAGGGGGTTATCAGATGCCTGGAGTTGAGAGGAGTGTCTGAAGCAGAGATCAAGAGCGAGCTGTCCTCTCAGGGAGTGACCGACGTCTACAGGGTGACAGTAAAGAAGGGGTCGGACAGAGTCCCGACCAACACATTTTTCCTCACCTTCTGCTGCCCGAATGTCCCCAAGGACATTCGAGTCGGATACCTGATGGTGACCGTAAGCCTGTCCCCTCTAAGATGTTTCAAATGCCAGAAATTTGGACATGTGCGGGACCGATGCAAGGAGGAAGAGGCGTGTGGCACCTGTTCAAAGGCGGCGCACCAGGGCGAATGCGTCAGTCTAGCCCGTTGTGCGAACTGCGGAGGCGGCCACCTGTCCTCATCAAAAGACTGCCCTGCCTGGAGAAAAGAAAAAGAAATCCAGAAGGTGAAGACGGAAAAGAAAGTATCATTCTTTGAGGCAAGGAAACAAGTGGAGGCCGCGTTGCCTAAGGCGTCTTACGCCTCTGTCGTCAGACCCAAGATGGTGGACGTCGCGGTCCAGATGACGTCCACAGGGACGCAGACGGACGACGTAACTACCTTAATAGAACCGTTGGCCTTGGGTGGAGGCGCCATGTCCACCCCTTCCCATCTTGTGCGGCAGTCCTCAGGGGCTGCTGGGCGGGAGCGGAAAGCCTCGGGTGGAGGCACGTTGTCCGCCTCCCGCCCCCCACCCCCACCCCCCGGCCCCCCTCGCCCCGCCTCTCGTCTGCCTGGCCCTCGGGCTGGCAGAAGTGGCCAGAAACCCCCCGTACCTCCAAAACTCAAGGAGGGGAGGGTTGCGGCCTCGGCGAGATCGGGAAGAGCCGAGGTGGTCGATATTCCGGCTTGGTCGGAATCAGAAAAATTAAATTCCAAAAATAGGTACTCGATCTTGGCTGACCTTGAGCCACCGCAAGCAGAGGAGCAGGGGGTAGCGATGGAATAGGCTGCTGCTTTATTTTATTTTCTTTTATTTAACCTTTTTAATGGCAGTGATCCACTGGAACATCCGTGGGTTCTACGCCAATTTCCAGGAACTTCAGCTGCTTTGTCGTGCTTTGAAACCTTCAGTGCTGGCGCTGCAGGAGACTCTGCAAAGAGATGGCAAGGTTTTATCTCTCTCTGGTTTTAACTCCATTTTTAAACCCGCTCAACCGAAGCAAGAGGGATTGACGGGAGGTGTCGCTCTTTTTATATGCAAGTCCCTTTTATACAGTACAGTTCCTTTAAGCACCCCTTTACAGGCGGTGGCAGTTGAGTCACACTTGGGAAAACCATCACTGTCTGCTCTCTCTACCTTCCTCCTTCCGTCCGTGTTCTGAGGCAGGACCTCATGAACCTGGTCGACCAGCTCCCACGACCGTTTCTACTGTTGGGCGACTTGAATGGACACTCCCCGCTCTGGGGAAGTGAGATGACATCAGCCCGAGGTCTTCTCTTGGAAAACTTTCTTTCCGATATGGACTTGTGCTGTCTTAACGACAAGTCTCCCACTTACCTTCATCTGTCCTCTGGAAAGCTCTCGTGTTTAGATCTGTCGGTCTGTGATCCATCGTTGGTCCTGGACTACGAGTGGAAAGTGCATGACGATCTGCACGGGAGTGACCACTTTCCTGTCGTCCTCCGCCCCACAGATGGAGAAGGTGACTCTCTGCCTGACCGCCTGAACTATGACAAAGCCGACTGGGGAATTTTTACCACAAAGATAAGAGCGGAGCTGCAGGAAGAAACAGTATTGAAAAGCAAGGACCCTGCTGACACTCTGACTCGGATCGTTTTAGATTGCGCCAAAGCAGCAGCCCCATCGTCTACCTCCAAGTCTCAGATGCCAAGAACGCCCTGGTTCAACGCAGAATGTCGGGAGGCCCGTAAGTCTCGGAAGAGAGCGCAGCGACGCGTCTTTCAGAGACCGGAGACCGATAGCGTTCAAACCCATCAACAGCTGAGGGCGAAAGCCAGGTATGTTTTTAAAAAGAGCCAGAGAAAGTCATGGAGAGATTTTTGCTCTTCCTTAACCTTCAACACACCCAAGAAGAAAGTGTGGAGGGTTTTAAAAAAAAATAAGGGCAAAAACGTGTGCCCAACCTTTCATCATCTTAAACTTTCAGACGCTCTGGTCACAGAGAAGAAAGCAGTTGCCAAATTGCTTGCCTCCACAATCGAACAGAACTCGAGATCTGCTAACAAATCTGCTCAGTTTCTCAAAACCAAAAACCTGACAGAAAAAACACCATGTAACTTCTCTTCCAACAACACAGAGAATTACAACCTTTCTTTCACAATGAATGAACTTAAATCTGCCCTTCAGACCTGTACAGATTCTTGTCCAGGAATGGACGAGTTCCATTATAAACTCTTAAAACATCTTCCCGAAACCTGTCTGGACACCCTGCTCAAAGTTTACAACCACATCTGGATCACAGGCTTTTTTCCACCCTCCTGGCGGAAAGCCCTCATAATCCCAGTGCCGAAACCCGGAAAAGACCCCTCAAACCCCTCCAACTACCGCCCTATAGCACTGACCAGCTGCATCTGCAAACTGATGGAGAAGATGGTCAACGGTAGACTGATGTGGAAACTAGAGACCGACGGCCTTCTGGCGAAAGAACAGTGTGGTTTCCGCAAGCATCGCTCTACCGTTGACCATCTGGTTCGTCTGGAAACCACTGTAAGAAATGCCTTTGTAAACACACACCATGTGGTGGCCATATTTTTTGACTTAGAGAAAGCTTACGATACCACCTGGAAATTTGGAATCCTCTTGGACCTGCACAAGCTCGGCTTCCGAGGACACCTGCCTCAGTTCATCCACAATTTTTTGCAAGACAGACAATTCCTGGTGAGAGTCGGCACCACCCTGTCCGACATTCACGAGCAGGAGCTGGGTGTTCTGCAAGGGAGCATTCTGTTGCCGGCTCTCTTCAGCATCAAAATTAATGACATCGTTCAATCCGTTCAGAAGGGATCGGACAGCTCGCTGTTCGTGGACGATTTCGCCTTGTATGCAACCAGCAGCACGTATGCCAGCATCCAGCGACGGCTTCAGCTCTGCGTCAACAAAATCTAGTGTTGGGCAGAGGAGAATGGCTTCACCTTTTCGTCCTCCAAAACTGAATGTATTCATTTTCATAACTTTCGTCAGTTCTATCTGGACCCTGAAATCCGTCTGGGAAAATCCACCATCCCGGTGGTCAAGGAAGCTAAATTTTTAGGGGTCGTCTTTGATCAGAAGGTGAACTTCCTCAGCCATATCAAACAGCTGAAAATATCTTGCCAAAAAGCCCTGAACATCATCCGAGTTGTGGCACACACGGACTGGGGTGCTGATAAGAGAACTCTCTTGCACCTCTACAGAGCTCTGGTCCGGTCCAAACTGGATTACGGAAGTATAGTATACGGCTCGGCCAGACCGTCTTACCTGAAACTGTTGGACCCTATACACCACCAAGGGCTCCGTCTCAGCTTAGGTGCATTCCGCACCACCTCTGTGCACAGCCTGTACGCAGAGGCTGGGGCCTCTCTCCAACCGCAGACTGAAGCTGACCCTAAACTATTATTTGAAATTGTTTTCTGAACCTACAAACCCTGCTTACGATGCTGTATTCAACAACCCTTTCGATAAGAAATTTACAGACAGCCCAAACTGCATCCCTCCTCTCGGACTCCGCATTCAGCCGCACTTAGAAAATGCCGATCTGGATGTCGGTGGCATCTCAGATTTCTCCAAGTTCCCCGACAGCGCTCCGTGGACCTTTAGAACACCTGAGGTCCGATTCGATCTGGCCTCGTACCGTAAAGACTCCACCAGTTCTCTGGCATACAGAACTTTCTTCTTTTCAAAGAATCTTCACTGACGGTTCCAAGTCAGAGGACGGAGTCGCTGCATCTGCGTTCTGTCCCGCCTTTCCTGACCGGCCCTCAACGGAACACATCCTGTCTGACAGCTCGGTGTACACTGCGGAACTGACCGCACTGGTTCTGGCGGTAAAAATGGTTCTCTCTTCGAAGCAAAAGAGATTCATGATCTTTTCCGACTCCTTGTCAGCCCTGGAGGCGATGGCCTGCAGGAATATCACTCATCCCAAACTGCTGGAATTTTATGAAGCTTTTACTCTCGCAACAAAGAAAGGATACGAGGTTGTGTTGGCCTGGGTTCCCGGACATGTTGGCATTCGTGGTAACGAAAGGGCGGACCTGCTGGCCAGGAACGCTGTAAAGAAAGAATTATCCAGATCCTTTGTACCATACACAGACATGAAGCGGAAGGTGAACACTTACGTTAAGGATCTTTGGCAAGAGGAGTGGAACACCCAGACGGACAACAAGCTCTTCCAGATCCGTCCAGACTTAAAAGAGACCCTCCCCTCGGGGGTGAAGAACAGAAAGGAGTCTGTGCTGTGCAGACTGCGTGTGGGACACACTTTTTTTTACTCATTCTTACTTGTTGAAGGGGGAAGAGGCCCCTCGATGCATTCCCTGTGATGTGCCTCTCACCGTGAAACACGTGCTCCTTGACTGTTGGGATCTGCATGACGTTAGACGCAGACATTACATGGCGGTTTCTTTAAAGACTTTGTTTCGTGATGTCCCTGCATGGGCGCTGATGGACTTCTTAAAAGAAGTGAACGTTTTTAACCAGATTTGAAGGTTTTAAACTATGGAAGTTTTTTTTAAACTTTGGAGTGGAAAGTTTGAAGTGGTGACTCGTTTTAATTGGTTGTTTTTTGGTTTTTTTTATCCTTGTAGTAGTTATTAACGCGGCGATAGCCTTGAGATGGCCTTAGTGGTCGGCGAGGCTCTAAGCACCATAATTTCATTTCATTTTGTGTGCAGGTCACATCGCAAAGGCACTCAAGGTGTTTACTCTGCACACTGGAACCGCTGGCTCTCCTGGTGTTCAACCCAGTCAGTCAGTCCCACACACCCATCCAATATGGATCTCGCCAACATTCTTGCCTTCCTCTCCTCCTCCAAAGGCCTCTCTGCCTCCGCAGTACGCGTCCATCGCGCTGCAATCAGCTCCACTCTTCGGCAACTGGGTGGGCCCTCTTTCTCAGATGACCCCCTGCTCAGGGCACTGGTCCGAGGGGCTTCCCTCAGTCATGCACGTAAATCCCTCTGGACCCCTTCTTGGGACCTTTTTCTGGTCCTACAATACCTCCGCAGGGCCCCCTTTGAACCCCTTGCTATAGCTCCTTTCAAGCTACTCTCCATGAAGACACTCTTCCTCATCTCAGTAGCTACAGGCAGGCGGTGTAGTGAGGTTCATGCCCTCAGTGGCATCACACAAGATATAGCCTTTGAGCCGGACGGATCTATCTCACTTATATTCCTCCCCGAATTTCTTGCCAAAAATCAAACTCCCAATACACCCTCTCCCATTCTTTTCACCAAACCACTCTCTTCTATACTGGCACATGACGACGAGGACAGATTCCTCTGCCCTGTCAGGGCCCTGCGCATATACCTTAAAAGGTTGCGTCCCTTCTGATTGTCCAGATGACGCCTCTTCATTAGCTGGAACCTGGACCATCCGCGTGACATTAGCAAAACGTCACTGTCTCGATGGATAGTCAGTGTGATTAAAGGCGCATATGCAGGCGCAGGGTTGAGACTTGATGCCTCCTCAGCCTGAGCACATGAAGTCAGAGCATGGTCCTCTTCTCTTGCCTTAGCGCACTCAACACGGCTGCAAGACATCATGGATGCTACCTACTGGAAAAACCCTGCCACCTTCATTGGCTTCTACCTGAGACGTTGCACGCCTGCGGGATGATGGCTCAAGAGGCATCGCTTCTGTGGTAGTTGCACAACAGGCCATCGCAGCACACAGACAGTAGAACAGGCGAGCCCTCCACCTTGTCGCGCTATTCTGCACTAGTTGGGTCACGGTTAAGTATGTGTAATTAAAAGGAAATTTTCTATCTAAAATTTCGTTTAAATAACATACTAACCGTGACCCAAATTTAAGACTCTCCTGTCCTCCCCGCTTCCTGTTCTCCCTGCTTGCTGCCAGCGGGACAAAGGGGAGGCTACCTACTTCCGGGAGGTTATCGGCCGTAGTTACTTTTCGTTTTCTCCGCATAGGCGGATAGTAGTTTGCACAGGACAGGAATGTTTTCAGAGACATGCCTGTCAAAACCATTTAAAAATACTGCCTCTTTTGCCATATTTCAGTTGCCAGCTGAAAGTGACTAAGATGGGAATTACAGCCTGCAAGTAATAATCTGGAAATAAGCAGTGAATGGGCATTGGTAGTTTCCCCCGGAACCTTCTAAATTATGTTAGAGTATGAATGGTTTTAGTATGCCAAGAAAATGACAGCTAAAACAAAATATAAGCACCCTCATTTGACTCCATAAGGCAATTAACTAAAATTCTACACTTTGACATTTTGGAATGCTCTCCAACAATCAAAAATAGAAAATTCAATCCTGAAAAGTGATCAGCAGGTGCATGGTGAATCACTGGACTGATTATGTTATATAATAATAATAATGGTATTTATATAGCACTGAATCTTGTGCAGAGACAAATCAAAGCGCTTTCGCACCAGTCATTCACACGCATGCATAACTCTAAAACTGTAAAAAATAAAGACAAGGAAGAGACAGGCAAGGGAGGCTATTTTGGGAAGAGGTGGGTTTTAAGGCCAGACTTGAAAGAGCTGAGTGTGGAGACTTGACGAAGCGAAAGAGGAAGTTCATTCCAGTTGCAAGGTCCAGAGACAGAGAAAGAATGGTGGTCAACAGTCGAGTGTTTGAATCTGGGTATGCGTAAACAGAGTGGATCCGAAGCCGATCTAGTGAGCGAGATGGAGTGTATTGGTGAAGGCAGCCACAGAGATAGGAAGGGGCAGTTTTGTGTGAATACATCTATAACATAGAGTGCTGATCTTGTACTTTATTCGGTGTGAGACAGGGAGCCAGTGGATATGTTGCAAAAGAGGAGTGATGTGCTCAGATCTTTTCTTTCTGAGGACAAGTTGGGCAGGAGAGTTTTGTATGCGCTGAAGGGACTGAATGGATGAAGCAGGCAAACCAGACAATAGAGAGTTGCAGTAGTCAAGGCGAGAGAGAATGAGAACGACAAGTCTAGATGTTGCATCAGTGGACAGATATTTCTGGACGACACTGATGCACCGCAGTTGACAGTAGCAGGACTGAAATGTCTGACTGATAAATTTTTGCATGGACAGTGTATTGTCAAGGACAACACCGAGGTTCCTGACTGACGTGGAAAGAGGGATGGATGTACTGCCAAGTTTGATTGTGTCAGTTGTGATGGAAGACAGTTTTTGTTTAGTTCCTATGATCATTGCTTCAGTTTTGTATGCGTTCGATTGTAACTTATTTCGAGTCATCCAATTTTGAATGTTCAGGAAGCAGTTGGATGTTTCTTGCAAGAGCGACAACAATTTTTCAGGGGTATCACTCTTCTGGAGTTGAGTGTCATCAGCATAAGAATGATGACTAATATTATGGCGGTTGATAATTTCAGCGAGAGGAGCAGTGTACAGTGTGAAGAGCACTGGGCCTAAAACAGATCCCTGTGGGACTCTATGTTCGATTTTAATGGGTTCAGATTGGAAATGATCAACAATGACAGACTGGAATTGATCAGTGAGATAAGATTTAAACCAGTTTAGAACAGTGCCGTTGATACCAAATGTAAAATGAAGACGGGAAAGAAGGATTGAATGGTCTGTCGTTTCAAAGGCGGCTGACAAGTCGAGAAGAGTGAGAAGGGAAATTTTTCCTGAATCGGACGCTATCAGTAGATTGTTCAGAATGTGGAGGAGAGTGGTTTCGGTGTTGTGGTCAGCGCGACAGTTAGACTGAAATGGGTGGATGAGATTGTTGAAACAAAGGTGGTTGTTGAGCTGCTTGAGGACAGCTTTTTCAAGGAGTTTGGACATGAATGGAAGATTAGAAACTGGTCGATAGTTTTTTAAAATGTTTGCGTCAAGGTTGGGTTTCTTCAGAAGAGGCCGGACGATTGCAGTTTTGAAAATGGATGGAAATGTTCCAGTGAGAAGGGATGAGTTGACAATATTGGTGATTGTGGGGAGAAGCTGTGAGACACACTGGGAAAAGACCGAGGCTGGTATAGGATCAAACTCGCAGGATTTTATTGTCATTTCCATAAACAGTGAGAGAACGAGTGAGAGAGTAAAGAAAGACAGAAAGTTTATATGCGCATCGCTGCAGACATGCATGTGTATTCAGTGTTAGCCTCTGTGTGTGTGTGTGTGTGTGTGTGTGTCTAAAATTCTACTCTGTGTTACAAGACACAGAGAGAGACAGAGAGAAATTGTGATAACTGCAGCCATGTTAGTATTGCCATATCACTGCCTGATGTATGTTGTACTTCAGTGCCTGGTATAAAGTGATTGTTGCTGTTAAGTGACTAGACAGGAATGGAAATCGTGCACACACCATGCGCGTGTGTGGGCATGGTGGTGTGTGTGCAGTGTATGTGTACATGCGCACACGTCGATGTATTTGTGTGAGGGATATGTGTGTCCATGGCTGTGCGTCTGTCTGTGTGTTGATCTGTGTGTGTGTGTCTCAGTGTGTGAGTGTGTGTGTGTGTGTCCGTGCATGCGCATGTGTGCGTGTGTGCATGTGTATGCATGATGAAAAACAACAACCATAGTGAAATGTACCGACGTCCAAATGAGAGACGGAATCTGCATGCACGTTTGAACAAAACACTACATGCAGGTAAAGCAGACGAATCTCTGGTACTTTAGCTATAGATCCCTTTAGGTTTCGTGGTCAGAAAGATTTTTACTGCGAGTTGTATTTTTGTTTTGTTGTGGGCTTTTTTCTTGGCTGAAGTGCGGCAGTCTGGGTTCCTGAATAAAGGAGACAAAGTATGAATCATACTAAGCAGGTCTGCGAAAGTTATCCACACATATTGATATTATGCACAAAAAACAAGGGATGCAAATCCAAGCACTTGGTATCATCTGCTCTGCAATGATATCACTACTGGTGAGTCGGCGGCCTCGCAGACCATCCTGGAAGTAAAAACTTGTCAGGAAAATTCCATGCATTTTGGGGATGTAGAGTGCTGAAAACTGGGGGTCCTTCTCAGATTTCTGTGCGTAAACAACATGCTAGAGTGCATTATGGGAAACACTCTCTCTTGAGTGTACAGGAGACTGACAAACATGCTGCTGTTTCAAAACATGATTGCTTTTATGAGGTTACACTCACACACACACACACACAAAAACACATACTGATCTATTTTTAGATCAGCGGCAGCAAATGTGTCATTCTCTGAATTATTGTGGGTCACACACACCGCAGAATGAAAATCAGTTCCAATATTTACAATATATTTTGGAAACTTTCAATAGAATTATCAATCTAGCAAACTTTTCTGATCAGAAACTTGATTAAATTCAAAGAATCCTTGTGACCAAGCTAAACAATTAATTTATGAGATACTGGGTTTGTGTTGAATGTAATTATATTGATATTATTGTGGGTTGTTTTTTTTTTACAGGTATACGGAAGAAATTCTTTTGCAAATTATAAAATCTACAGTATGATGTTCATTCTTGAATTTTTAATGTTAAAGTTTCTGCTTTTTGATTTAGGAAATGAAAATTAACCCCATGGTCATGCAGGATTTTTTTTTTCAAAAAGTACTGTTTTGTTTTTATTGAAGATAGTATGTTACTGGTGTCCTGTGTATATTTTATGGCATGTATGTATTGCTCCCATTTCCATTTTCAGGCCACCATTGCCAGAAACCATAAAGATGCTGCTCACACAAGGGCCGAAAGAAACATTCTGGAAGCAGTCAAGGTAGTTTCCAGAGTTCAGAATATTTACAGCTATTTGTGTCCATGTCAGATTTTTACTGCCTACTTTACAACTGCTAATTTTCTGTATTTTATTGTAATCAGTTATGTTTTTAGCTGTTCATTTAGATATTATCTGTTTATCATTATCATTATTATTTTTTTAGTATTAAATTTTATGGAAACAAATATATGTGGGGGTGCAAGTGCTCTGTATTAATTTTAATTTTCTGGGTTGTACATTTTATTTTATTCCCTGCGTTCACATCAGCAAAATTCTTTGGATATTTCTAGTTTGTTACTTGATTTGCAATACATGTTAATTGTTATTCAGATTTCAAATCAAGCTGTGGTTTGAAGCGCAACACACTATTTCTTGTATGTAATAAAAGGAAATGCAGACAAAAATTCCTGACTGACTACCTTTAGCCTTTCACTTATGTGGTTTGGGGGTAATTGTATAATCAGGTGTCCAGCCACTCTTTGCATACACTTACCTCCCTTGGAAATGGCGGCTGCCTTAGTGTTCCAAGCAATTTTTCAGCAAGTTTTGGCTTGATTTTGATGTGGTTTTTTGCTTTTTATAAAGTGAAAAGCTGTTGAGCTTGCCAACATGGCTGCAAGGTCATACAATACAGAAGAGGTGGCTAGAATTTTGTTTGATTTTCTGCACAATGTTGACAATAACCACTACGAAAATGGTTATCCTGATGATGATTATCTGCTGCAAGGTACATCAGAAGGAACAGGGCAGGGTCATGTCAGAAGTAGTTACAGAAGAGACTCAATATTTTGGCTTGAAGCATTCATTTAGGGGTTTTCGTCCACTGTGAAACCCTCTAGACAAAAGCTTCAAGCCAAAATATTGTTTATAATGAGTTTTCTTATTCTAATATTGTGTTATAGTGCTTGTGGGTGTTGGGGTGGGTGGGTGGGTGTATGTGAGTGGTTATGTATAGTGTTTGTTTGAAACAACATGATAGTGCAGGAAACAATAGAATTGCACTTGGTTGTTGTGTGTAACACATTTGCTAATATTTTAGCACTATTTCCACCTGTAAAATAAACAAACTTGAATTTTCTTCATTTTTTTCAAAATATTCTGTGTACTTTTTTTTCCCTAAAAATCCGAGTTATCCTCCCCTGATTGGGAGTTATCTCATCCTGTCAACGTTGAAGTTATGATAATTATATTCTCCATTCATTTTCCTTTCAAGAAAACATTACTTTTACACACTTTTGAGCATAATTTTAATTTTTGTGATTTTTTTTTTTTATAGGTCAGAAATAGTTCTGGAAGTGAAAGGGTGAATTGTTGACATGTTTATTGTATGGTAATATCAGAAAGTGGGCATTGAATTAACAAGAATGAACTTGCTGAATATTCAAATGGCAACATGATTTAGTATCATTGACACTCTCAGTTTGCCATCTTGTTTGGCTGTAAAGTCATTTTTTAGGGGAATCAATGCAGATGCTACTTATGAAATATCTGAGCAGTAAAGTGGAAGCGAAGAAGGGCTACTTATGAAATATCTAAGCAGTAGAGTGGTAGTTAAGAAGGGAACGGGTTAAAAGCTTGGTGGATAAAACACATAAATTGTTTATATGTTAACCCTTTGACTTCCAGAACTATATGTAATGTTTGCAGAAATTTTTTAAAAAGTTTATAAGTATGTAAACTGATACGTTTTCTTGAAGGTTAATGAGTGGATAATATAATTATCATATATGGTCAGTGTTAACAGGATGATATGACTTCTAATCAGGGGAAAATAACTATGATTTTTAGGGAAAAATACACAAAATAAGAAAGAAAAAGAAAAAAAAGAAAATTAATGTCTGTGTGGTTATGGATGGAAATGGTGCTAAAATGCATGCATATCTATCAGACACAACAACCAAGTGCAGTTATGTTGTTTTCCTCCACTGTCATTGTTCAAAACTTCAAAAACTATACATAACACAAAACATAATAGACCTTCAGGTGACCATAAATCCCCGAAAGTTTGATCACTTTGCCGTCTGAATATACCTGTCTGCCAAAAATGAATTACTGTATGAATATACCAGGGTATGGTTAAAAAATACACTGTTTTTTGTATTGTCGTGACAGTGTGTGGATCAACATAAATGGTATGTTATTATTGGTGAAGTATCATATTTGACTAAGATTAGGTTTGCAGAGTTTCTTATCATATCACTCCTACTATCAAGAATGACCAGTGAAAATGTACCTGAACATTACATTCTATTTAACAACCTAAACTCCAAAGTTTCAAGTATTGTATCACCACAGTTTATAACAATGTTTGATTTGTTGAACAAACATCATCATTTATGATCCATATGTCCGTACACCCCACTTACATGAGTAGGGGATTTTTTGTAATATCTGCTTACAGTTTGGTCAGTTTTTCTGTCCATAATTACCTAAATTGACTTAAATCATCCCTATTAAGTAATAGAAAGGATCATTGAGTTGTTCATGTGCACTACCAAAGTGTGCCATCTTTCCTTTCTTGTCACCAAGAACCTCTTTCTTGTACCTCGCATGTGTTATAAGTCTACTTTTGTAGTTTTTTCTCCTTTTGGTGGGACTTAAAGATGCTCATTTGCGTCCTTCGAGAGTTCTTTTGCACTTGGTCAGTCTTTGTGAATCTGTCCCAGATGAAGTATTCCCAGAGCTTTTAAGACTGTTGTAGGCTCTGACAGCACGGTTGTGTTTCCTGGCCACAAAGGCTTCAGCAGAGTCCCAGCACATGGTATGTGTCCATCGAGATCGATGCACGACCATCATTGTCATCCAGCTGGGAGATGCGGGGAGGGTGGTGGGGGGTGATGCTCATGAGTCTGTCTGTTAATGCGCAGATAGCTGAATAGTCTGTCTGTTAATGCGCAGATAGCTGAATAGTCCAGTCTGCGCACAAAATGTTCGCTGATAGTTGGGGCAGACAAAGACAGGCATATCATTGTCAGGGAGCTTGTTTGCCCGTGACTTTCTGGCCTGCCTTTTCTGAACAGCTGCAGCAGTCCTGTTGGCCTCGCACAACTTGGCGCCTTTGTGCACAGCAGTGCGCCATTTGTCACGGTCCATTGCAGATTCCTCCCAGGAGTCAGGGTTGATATCAAACGCTTTCAGAGAGACTTTCAGAGTATCTCTGAAGCGCTTCTTCTGACCTCCGCGTGATCTCTTTTCTTGTTGCAGCTCGCCATAGAAGAGCCTTTTGGGCAGCCGATGGTCTGGCATGCGCGCCACGTGTCCAGCCCAGTGAAGCTGGGACTGCATCAGGATGGTGAATATGCTTGGAAGGGTGGCTTATGCGAGCACCTCTGTGTCTGGGGTCCTGTCTTGCCACTTGATGTTCAGTAGCTTCCTGAGGCGTGTTGTATGGAAGTGGTTCAGCTTCTTGGCATGTTGTTGGTACACTGTCCAAGTTTCGCAGGCGTACAGTAGTGTGGGGAGAACTACTGCTCTGTAGACATTTAGCTTGGTCTCGAGACCAATGCCTCTTCTGTTCCAGACATTTGCATAGAGTCTGCCAAAGGTTGCGCTTGGTTTTGCAATCCTGATGTTCACTTCATCGTCGATGGTCGCATTTTGTGACGGTGTGCTGCCAAGGTATGTGAACCGCTCCACCGCACTGAGTCTCTGACCGTTGACTGTGATGTTGGGCTCAACGTAGGGTTTCCCTGGGGCTGGCTGATGGAGAACTTCAGTTTTCTTCGTGCTGATGGTAAGGCTGAAGTTCCTGCTGGCAGTGGCAAACTTGTCGACGCTGAGTTGCATGTCAGCTTCAGATCCAGTGTTGAGGGCACAATCATCAGCAAACATAAAGTCTCTGATGATGTCTGTCATGACCTTGGTTTTTGCTTGAAGCTTTCTTAGGTTAAACAGCTTGCCATCTGTTCGGTACTTTAGGCTGATTCCAACATCGCCATCTCTGAAGGCATCAGTAAGCATTGCAGAGAACATGAGGCTAAACAATGTTGGAGCCAGGACGCAGCCTTGCTTGACACCATTTGTGACTGGAAAAGGAGCAGATGTTTTGCCATTGTCCTGGACTCAAGCCTGCATACCTTCATGGAATTGGCTGACCAAGGAAATAAATTTCTGAGGGCATCCGAACTTGGCCATGATCTTCCACAGACCCTCTCTACTCACGGTGTCGAAGGCCTTGGTGAGGTCAACATAGGTGGAGAACAGGTCAGCATTTTGCTCCTGACATTTCTCTTGCAGCTGCCTTGCAGCAAACACCATGTCGATGGTTCCGCGCTCTTTCCGGAATCCACATTGGCTCTCAGGCAAATGACCTTGGTCAACGTGTGCTGTGAGGCGGTTTAGTAGGATCCTGGCAAGTATCTTGCCTGTGATGGAGAGCAAGGAAATACCCCGATGGTTGACACAGGCTTGCTGGTTCCCCTTTCGCTTGTACAGGTGAATGATAGAGCATCTTTGAAATCCTGGGGGAGCGTCTCTTCTTTCCACATGAGTGAGTACAGCTGATGGAGCTTCTCAGTCAGCACAGTGCCTCCATCCTTGTAGGCCTCTGCTGGTTGAGTCTGAGCCAGGTGCTTTGCCAATGGATAGCAGACGGATTGCAGTGCTTCGTTGATAGGGACTTGTGTGAGACGGTCTATGGCTTCATCATTTATGGAGGAAGGGCGATTTAAGACCTTGTCGAAGTGCTCAGCCCAGCATTCGAGAATTTTCTCCTTCTCGGTGATCAAGGTATTCCCATCTGCACTGAGGATGTGGGGCCATAGACTTCTTTAATTACACATACTCAGCCGTGACCCATCTAGTGCAGACTCCGGCAGGTGTCTGACATTCCTGTCCTGTGCAAACTACTATCCGCCTATGCGGAGAAAATGAAAGCAACAACGGCCGATAACCTCCGGAAGTAGGTAACCTCCCCTTTGTCCCGCTAGCTAGTGCTCTCTTTTTCCGGCAGCCATCTTGACTTCCTGTGCTCTTCATATGGCTAAGTTTTTTTTGTATCTTCTGCCTGCCTGTCGATTCTCTGGCGTTCTTGTTTTTTGTCAAATTATGTCTCCAACCAGGTCACATAATTATGTAGCTGGATTGGGCAATCGTGCTAAAATTAAGGCGCAATCACAATCGATTCGCTGACACTCTGGGCCCTCTACTCCTGGCCCTCTCAACAACGCCAGCCCCGCCGCCTCCTCCACTTCCTCCACTCCCTCCAGTCGACTCCAGACCTCCACCACCTTCTACACCTCCTCTGGTGACTTCTAGAGGTTTGTTGCCACACACTCAGTGTTGCCTTTAATGTCATTTTTATCGCTCCGCGAACGCACTCGATGCGATCCGCGTTTTCTCGGCCCTGCCAGTCGGCAGTGTACGAGTCGACCTTCTCTATCTCTTTACCCATACCCACAGTTGCACCAATGGAATGTGCCACAATTGCTTTGGGGAAACAACACCAAAAAAAAAAAAAAAAAAAGAAGAAAAAAAAAAAAAAAAAAGCTTGTTTTGGATCCGCACCTTAGACCCCTCACGCGGCATGCCTCGACCGTCTCGGATCCAATGGCGACCGAGGCGCGTAGGGATGCCCTCCCCAGGTGTAGGGAGGAAGGTGGACCACTAGGGGACATGCTTGCCCATACGCATGCACCCCCTGTTCTTGTCTGGAGCGCCCGATCCAAGGGAGGCAACCCCTGCTTTGGCACCCTTGCCAGTGACCACCGCAGTTATTTCCCTTGCACCGGCACTGCTCCTTGCCTACAGTGCGGGTGCGTGCACGGTCCCACCAAGCTATGTGGTGATGACCCCATCTGCCACACCGCCGATTGCTACTGTTTCCCAGCATCTCAGCAAGCTGCTCAACCAAACAATCAGCAACTCATCGCTAACTTGCTGCAGCAATTATGCACCACTCTGCTTCCCCGTGCCACACCTTGTGCCTGCACCGCCCCTCGCCCACAGAGCAGGTACGTGCATGGCCCATTTGAACTTCGGCAGTGCTGGATTCTTCTGCCCCATTGCCTAACTCTGCTGTTACCCAGACTAATATTGGCACTTCCCACGTTGGAGTGCCTCTTAATAACTTGATCCTGCCTCTCGGCAGTGCTCGGGCCGATCTTGTCTATCCCTTTATCCATCAACACACAACAGCTGAACGTTGGTCCTCTTGCAAGAGCTATTCGCAAGGTTGGACCGCCGTTCAGCTACAGGGGGATGCACATCCCACGGCAAAGCCGACGGACTTGTCACCCCCTCGTCCACGACGCCCATAACACCGGATTACGGCGCCGTTCATGCCACATGCCCCGACTGTCCCCTCGCGTCCGATGGCGACCGATTTGGGTTGGATGCCCACGGCACTAAGGGACAGTATAATTATTCCCCCTTGCGGCCGTTTCACCTGTGTCGGTTACGGTGGCATCAAACCACGGACTCTCACACGTAACATGACATTCCTCCCTCGACAGCGAGGACAGGTCGCACCAGGGGATATGTGCTCTGAGACAACCATCCTTTTCGACGATTATTGGCGCAAAGGGAGGCTACTCCGCATTTGTAACCTAGGCGGTTGAAGCTGCAGTTACTTTCGCCGACACAGCACGTTACTCCTGCCCCCCGTGCTGTCCACCAGTGATGTTTTCTTTCGGTTTTCTCATTGGGTCCCTGATGTCCATTCATGGACTTTACACAAACTTTGGCATAGCAACTGCACCTTTCTTGCTGTTTTCCAGGCTTTGGTCACTGAACTTTGGGGTCTTCATCCCCACACACTTGCACACAGTCCTCTGCAGGCAACCATCCTGATTACCATTCTCTTCCGGTTATTCAACAATAACAGGAAATAAATCACAGTATTTCCGCTTCTATTCTTTTTGATTTCTTTAAAAAAAAGAAAAAAGAAAAAAAAAGTGTGTTTATATTTATATATATATATATATATATATATATATATAATCATATCATGACACCTATTGACACCTGTTTATTGAGAGTCCCTACATAGCAATATAGACACACTTGCAGTTGCATCATCCTGTTCACATGCCCAGATCTCTCTGTGTCTACATACTGGCACTTTATTCGTATGCGTATGTACATCTCTTATATATAGGTGCATACACAGATTCCTTCCCATTACGGATTATGCACACTTAACCCCTTTTCTTGGGAAAAATCTTTGCACGGGTACCCAAAATTTTTTTACACACCGTTTATTTCTCGTGACTAATCCGTCATTTTCCCTAGGCATAAATTTCCCGACACCCCTCACTTGAGTTTTATGGAAGTTTATAATCCCATTGCACAAAAATATATTTATTTTAAAAAAACATCCCTACCCCTTTCTTTTTTAAAGGGCACCCGCACCACAGACAAAAAAGCCTCATTCATGCCTGAATTTTGCCCTTCACATATCAGGATGGCTGGTCCTTAAAGGCCCACACCACTCCCCCTTTCCCCCCCCACAGGGCAAAAGGAAAGCCCTCTCTTGGTCTGAGGGACAAGGCAACCCAACTCATTTGCCTACAAAAAATCCCCCAGGGGAAGAAACCCCAACCCCGGTACAAGGACTTTGGGGGGAAGAGGGGTCCAACAAAGAGGGGCCCCTCCGGAACACACGCCCTTCATTCTTCCAAGTTTTAGCGGGGGCCCAAAAAACGCCCATGGGCAGGGGAAAAATCACCCTAAGTCCATCTCTTCCACTCCTCACAAATACCAAGGCCTTTGGGGAATAATTGTTTTTCCCCTTTCAAAACCCGGAGAATTTGGGATATTACGAACGGAAAAACGCTCACAAAGCACAACGAAACCCTTCATTACCCACAGGGGGTTTCCTTTTTCCCCCAAAAGTCCAAAACCCACAAAAAAAAAAAAAAAATCAAAAAAAAAAACCAATTTAAAAAATTAAAAAAAAAAATTCCCCAAAAAAAAAAAAAAAAATTTTTAAAAAATTAAAAAAAACAATTCCCTCAAACCCCCAAAAAACTTCAAAAAATTTTCAAAAAAAATTTTCTTTTCCCGCCCTCCTTTAAAAAACCCCTAAAAAAACCAAAAACCCCAACCTAAAAATTTTAAAAAAATAAAAAAAAAATTTCCTTTTTCAAAAATTTTTTTCCAAAAAAAAACACTTAAAAATTTCTAAAAAAAGGCCCAAAAAAAAATCCCCAAAAAAAAAGCCCCAAAAAAAAAAAAAACAAAAAAAAACAACCTTTCAAAATTAAAAAAAAAAAAAACTTTTTCACTTCAAAAAAAAAAAAAAAAAAAAAACCAAAAAGTTTTTTAAAAAAAAAAAAAAAGGAAAACCAAAAAACCCCAAACCCCCTAAAACTTCTTCTCCCTTCCAAAAAAAAAACCAAAAAAATTAAAAAACCCCCAAAACCTCATTTAAAACCTTCAAAAACCCTAAAAAACATAAAAAAAAAAATTTTTCCTAAAAAAATTAACCCATAAAAAATTTTTTCCTTTCCTAACATAAAAAAAAATATAAATCAAAAAAAAAAAAACCAAAACTTTAAACGAACAAAAAAAAAAAACCAAAAAATCAGCCAAGGGCAGGCAAACTGCTTTCCTTTTTTAACCTTTTTAAAAGGGCCGGACATCTGTTAAACAATTATTAAAATACAATTTTGCCGGTTTTTGCCCCTCCCAAAATCCCCCCAAGGGAAAGGGCCTTTGGACTCCCCCTGGAACCCGGGTTTTCCAAAAGGGTGTTTTCCCACAGGTACCCCCCCCCTTAAAGTCCCAAAATTTACTTTGTTTCCCATCGGAAAAAGACCCTGTCCTTCCCCTTTTAAAAGACCCCCCCCCGCTTCCTTTAAAATTTTCCAACCCCTTTGGGCCCCAAATTTAAAAAACCCCTGATTTTAATTACAAACCACTCCAACCTTTTACTGTTGGCCACATAAAACGCAATGTGTCCTTTAATTTTGGGGGTAAAAGGAAATTTTCAAATAAAAAAGATTTTTCCCTCCCTCCCCCAAAAACCTTATCGCAAACCCCAAACAACCCCAAAGGTCAGGATCTGGTCCCCTTTCCCCCATAAAGAAACCTTTTTCCGCAAAAAATTTCCCCCATTTTTGGAAAAACCCTCCTTTTTCCCCCCTTAAAAAAAGGGAATTCCCCCCCACAAAATGAGGGGGCCCCCCCAAAAAATTGAAAACCCCTGGGGCCAAACAAAAAGGGAAATGGGGACAAAAAATCCCCAAAACCTGATCCATCCCACCATTTACTCCGACAACTTTCTTTTTTTAGGGTTTCCCCCAACACGCCACACCCAAAAATAGTATAGAAGCCAAACCCAAACCTTCCGCATGCCCCTTCCCTGATGGTAAACCCACCTGGCAGTTAAAATACCCTGCCCCCGAACACCAGGGGCCCCAAGTCCCTTGTTGCCAAATGTCCCGCCCTTCTATGTATAGGGAACCCTGGGCCCGTGCTTTTTTTTTGGCCCAACCCACAGAAAAGTGGGGGGGGGCGCCTAACGCCGTCAGTCCATGGAGGAGCCCCTACAGAACGGCCCTTTCCCCCTAAGGCAAAAACCCAACCCGGTGGCCCCACTTTTTCCCCGTGCCACAGTTTCCCCCTAAAACCCTAAAACCCCTTCCCCTATCACCCACAACCACGTAGAATCAAACAGATCAAACCACTTGCACCTCCTTGCATTTACGCCAAACCCCCCCCTCGAGTGGGGACAACCCGGGAGGGGATTGCTTCCTTTCCCCCCCCTTTGATTTTTAAAAGGGGTCTCAGTAAAGTGTGGAAATTTAACACAAACCCAAACCGATTTTTTTTTTTTTGCTACATTTATTTTGCCCAAAACTTTTGGTCCACAAAACCTCTCCCACAAAAACAGCTGCGGACCCTCCGTCTTCTTTTGCCCGCACCAATACCTTTGGGCCCCAGTACACTCTAAATTTTGTCAATTTTTACTTGGGGACATCTATTTCTTTAGGGAAGATAGCTCAAGAGGCGCTGCCTCCCCCAGTGGTCCACAAAAACAGGCCCTCGCAGCGCACTGGCCCATAGAACAAAGAATTTAACTTGATGCCTCCTCAACCCGAGCACATAAAATCAAGCATGGTCCTCCCTTTTTTTGCCCTTTCGCACTCAGCACGGGTGCAAGCATCATGGAAAGCTGCCCTACTGGGAAAACCCTGCCACCTTCAATGAATTAAAAACCTGAGAGAATTTGCACGGGTTGCGGGAAAGATGGCTCAAGAGGCATCGCTTCTGTGGTTTTTTGACAACAGGGCCCTCGCAGCACACAGCCCTAAAACAGTGAGGCCCCCCCCCACCCCTTTTTGCCTTTCCGCCCTAATTGGGTCACTTTTAAATAAAAAGTGTAAATTTAAAAGGGAAAAATTTCAAACTAAAATTTAAGTTTAAAAACCATATTAACCCCCACCCAAATTTAAGGGCCCTCCCGTCCACCCCACTTCCCCGTTCTCCCTGCTCGCAGGGTGGTGATTGGGATATTGCCGTCAAAAGAGGGGGCTAGCTAGTGGACAAAGGGGTTTCCTACTTCCCGGGGGGTTAAACGGCCGTATTTGCTTTAATTTTCTTCCCCCAAATGGGGTATAGTAATTTTTCACAGGACAAAGGGAAAGTCAGAACCCTGCCGGATCTGCACTAGTTGGGGCCAAAGGTAATATGTTATTTAAAAAAGTAAAATTTTAATAAAAATTTCCCTTTTAAAGGGACAAGAATCTCTTTTATAATTTTGCCTGCGCCCAAAACCCCGGAAACTCAAACAGCTTTGTCACTTAGCCCTTTTCCTGCATAAAGACTAACTTTTGCTGAACATCCCCCCTGATGGGATTGTTTCCACCTTTTTGATACGGACTTTGGGGTTTTTTCCCGGTTTGGGGTTGATGCAACGGCGTTCTCATCCAGAAGCTGGGGTTTAATTTTATCACTTTCAAACAAACCAGTCTTTGGGCTTTCGGGCATGGATCCAGGGTCTCTGAAACTGTACTATAGATCAGCTCACGCAGTCCTCCATCAGATTCCACATTCTGGTTGTCCAAGAGGCGGATTCCAGACGATCTTCCAGCAGCTCCACCACGCTGCTCTCAACACATCCCTTTGGCTCGAACTCCCCAAAGACAGGCGGCACACATTGGCCGTGTGTGTCAATCGGCTACCCCTTCGTGGGCTGGGTCCAAGACTGGCAGATTTAAGGCTAACGAAGGTAACCCCCCGTAGTGCTTGGTTCTCGTTCCCGGAGCTGGGCATGATCGGGGGGAACACTTGGAGCTAGGCTGTTGGTCGTATATCCCTCCCGAAACCTGAAAGGGTCAAGCTGGTGTTCCCTTGACCCTGGCCCCTAAGTTGGACCCCATGGTGGGTGGGTAAGGGAGGATGAATTTACAATATTAAACATGAATCCTAAACAAACACACACCCCTAAACTCGGAAAAAGGAGAGACCGGGAACAGACGACTTGAGGGTTGCGTCCTCGGCGGATCGGGAGGGCCGAGGTGGTGGATATTCCGACACGGTCGAATCTGAAAAATTAATTTCGAAAAATAGATACTCCATCCTGCCGCCTTGACGCACCGCAAGCAGAGGAGCAGGGGTAGCGATGGAATAGGCTGCTGCTTTATTTTTTTTTAACCTTTTTAATGGCAGTGATCCACTGGAACAACAGGGGGTTCCTACGCCAATTTCAGGAACTCCACTGCTTTTTGTCGGCTTTGAAACCTTCAGTGCTGGCGCTGCAGGAGGACTCTGCTAAGAGAGGCAAGGTTTTATCTCTCTCTGGTTTTAACTCCATTTTTAAACCGCTCAACCGAAGCAAGAGGGATTGACGGGAGGTGGTCGCGCTTTTTATTCGCTAGTCCCTTTTATACAAGTACAGTTCTTTTAAGCACCCCTTTACAGCGGTGGCAGTGAAGAGTCACTCTTGGGAATAACCATCACTGTCTGCTCTCTCTACCTTCCTCCGTCCGTCCGTGTTCTGAGGCAGGGACCTCATGAACCTGGTCGACCAGCTCCCGCGACCGTGTTTTTTACTATTGGGCGACTTCAATGGACACTCCCCGCTCTGGGGAAGTGAGATACATCAGCCCGAGGTCCTTCTCTTGGAAAACCTTCTTTCCGACATGACTTGTGCTGTCTTAACGACAAGGTCTCCCATACCTTCATCTGCCTCTGGAAAGCTCTCGTGTTTAGATCTGTCGGTCTGCATCCATCGTTGGTCCTGACCTACGAGTGGAGAAGTGCACACGATCTGCACGGAGATGACCACTTTCCGTCGTCCTCCGCCCCACAGATGGAGAAGGGTGACTCTCTGCCTGAGTCGCGCTTGAACTATGACAAGAGCAGACTGTGAGTTTTTTTTACCAGCAGATAAGAGCGGAGCTGCAGAGAGAAACAGTATTGAAAGGAGAAAGGACCCTGCTGACGTCTCTGACTCGGATCGTTTTAGATTGCGCCAAAGCAGCAGTCCCATCTGTCTACCTCCAAGCCTCAGGACCTAGAACGCCCTGGTTCAACGCGGAATGTCGGAGGCCCGCAAGTCTCGGAAGAGAGCGCAGCGACGCGTCTTTCGGAGACCGGAAGGACCGTTAGCGTTCCGAACCCATCAACACTGAGGGCGAAAGCCAGGTATGTTTTAGAGAAAGAGCCAGAAGGAAGTCATGGAGAGAATTTTTGCTCTCCTTAACCTCCAAGCACACCCAAGAAGAAAGTGTGGAGGGTTTTATAAAAAGAATTAGGGCAAAAACGTAGTGCCCGACCTTTCATCATCTTAAACTTCAGTACCTCTGGTCACAGAGAAGAAAGCAGTTGCCCAAGTTTGCTTGTGCCCGTCCACAATTGAACAGAACTCGAAGGATTGCTCAATCAAATCTGCTCGCTTTCTCAAAAACCAAAGAACCTGTAGAAAAAACACCATGTAATTCTTTTCCGACAACACAGAGAGATTACAACCGTCCTTTCACAAGGAACGAACTTAAATCTGCCCTTCAGACCTGTACGGATCCTGTCCAGGAATGGACGAGGTCCATTATAAACTCTGAAAGCATCTTCCCCAATCTGTCTGACACCCTGCTTATAGTTTATAACCACATCTGGGTCACAGGCTTTTTCCACCCTCCTGCGGAAAGCCCTCATATTCCCGCTGCCGTAACCGGAAAAGACCCCTCGAACCCCGCCAACTACGCCCCAATAGCACGACCAGCTGCATCTGCAATACTGATGGGAGAAAGATGGCAACTGTAGACTGATGTGGAAACTAGAGACCGACAGCCTTCTGCGAAAGAACAGTGCGGTTTCCGCAAGCATCGCTCTACCGTTGACCATCTGGTTCGTCTGAAACCACTGTAGGAAATGCCTTTGTAAACAAACAACATGTGGTGGCCATATTTTTTGACTTAGAGAAAGCTTACGATACCACGTGAAATTTGAATTCTCTCGGACTTGCACAACTTGGCTTCCGAGGACACCTGCCTCATTCATCCCAATTTTTTACAAGACAGACAATTCCAGGTGAGAGTCGGCACCCACCCTGTCCGACATTCACGAGCAGAGCTGGTGTCCCGCAAGGGAGCATCCTGTCGCGCTCTTTCAGCATCAAAATTAATGACATCGTTCAATCTGTTCAGAAGGGATCGGACAGCTCGCTGTTTGTGACGATTTTGCCTTATATGCAACTGGTAGCACGTACGCCAGCATCCAGCGATGGCTTCAGCTCTGCGTCAACAAAATCCAGTGTTGGGCAGAGGAGAATGGCTTCACATTTTCGTCCTCCAAAACTGAATGCATCCATTTCAAGTAATTTCGCCAGTTCTATCCGGACCCTGAAATCCGTCTGGGAAAATCCACCATCCCGGCGGTCAAGGAAGCCAAAGTTTTAGGGGTCTCTTTGATCAGAAGCTGAACTTCCTCAGCCATATAAACAGCTGAAAGTATCTTGCCAAAAAGCCCTGAACATCAATCCGAGTTGTGGCACAGCACGAACTGGGGTGCTGATAAGAGAACTCTCTTGCACCTCTACAGAGCCCTGGTCCGGTCCAAACTGGATTACGAAGTGTAGTAGAACGGCTCAGCCAGACCGTCTTACCTGGAAACTGGTGGACCCTGTACACCACCAAGGGCTCCGTCTCAGCTTAGGTGCTGTGCCGCACCACCCCGTGCACAGCCTGTACGCAGAGGCGGGAGACTGCCTCTCTCCAACCGCAGACTGCAGCTGACCCTTGATTTATTTTGAAATTGTTTTCTGAACCTACAAACCCTGCTTACGACGCTGTATTCAACAACCCGTTCGAAGAAATTTTACAGACAACCCAAGACTCATACCTCCTCTCGACTCCGCATTCAGCCGCACTGAGAAATGCTGATCTGGATGTCGGTGGCATCTCAGATTTCTCTAAGTTCCCTGACAGCCCTCCGTGGACCTTTAGAACACCTGAGGTCCGATGCGATCTGGCCCTTACCGTAAGAGACTCCACCAGTTCTCTGCCTACAGAACCTACTTTTCGAACTCTGTCACATATTCCCCACTTTTCAAAGCATCTTCACTGACGGTTCCAAGTCAAGGACGAGTCCGCTGCATCTGCGTTCTGTCCCGCCTTTCCTGACCGGCCCTCAACGGACACATCCTGTCTGACAGCTCGGTGTACACGGCGGAACTGACCGCACTGGTCTGCGGTAAAAATGTTCTCTCTTCGAAACAAAAGAGATGCATGATCTTTTCCGACTCCTTGTCAGCCCTGGAGGCGATACCTGCAGGAATATCACTCATCCCAAACTGCTGGAATTTTATGAAACTTTTACTCTTGCAATGAAGAAAGGATACGATGTTGTGTTGGCCTGGTTCCTGGACATGTTGGCATTCGTGTAACGAAAGGGCGGACCTGCTGGCCAGGAACGCTGTAAAGAAAGAATTATCCAGATCCTTGGTACCCTATACAGACGAAGCGAAGGTGAACACTTACGTTAAGGATCTTTGGCAAGAGGAGTGAAACCCCAGAACGACAACAAGCTCTTCCAGATCCGTCCGGACCTAAAAGAGACCCTCCCTTCGGGGGTGAAGAACAGAAAGGAGAGTCTGTGCTGTGCAACTGCGTACGGGGCACACTTTTTTTTTTCTCATTCTTACTTGTGAAGGGGGAAGAGGCCCCTCGATGCATTCCCTGTGATGAGCTCTCTCTCCGTGAAACACGTGCTCCTTGACTGTTGGATCTGCATGGCGTTAGACCAGACATTACACGCGGTTTCTTTGAAGACTTTGTTTCGTGATGTCCCTCCGTGGGCGCTGATGGACTTCTTAAAAGAAGTGAACCTTTTTAACCAGATTTGAAGGTTTTAAACTATGGAAGTTTTTTTAACTTTGGAGTGGAAAGTTTGAAGTGGTGACTCGTTTTTTTGGTTGTTTTTTTTATCCTTGTAGTAGTTATTGACGCGGCGATAGCCTTGAGATGGCCTTATGGTCGCGAGGCTCTAAGCACCATAATTTCATTTCATTTCAAATCTTATTTTTCCTGGCAGTGAAAGGTTAATTGAGGAGACAAGTGGGAAATTAAAAGTTGAATTGGCAACTGACTGTTAATGCAGTTAATATTGCCTTGTGTAAACATACCTTGTTCGTTTCATGGCTCAGCACAAGTTTTTTTTGTTTTGTTTTTGTTTTTCTTTTCAGTTTGGCTTTACGATTTCAAACTGCAGAGCAACAACAGTAACAACTAGATTTATATTTTTCTGAGTATGAAACTGCAATCGTGATCGTTTTGCAGAGAATAAGATTCATTCGTTTATTTATTTATAGTCTGTTCATCTAAGATGATGATATTAGACTGAATGGAGAATAAGAGAAATCCACAAAGCCCTTTGAGCAAAACCAATGTCTCGAAAAATTAATGAGTCAAGTGACCGACTGGCTGCCACAGCAATGAGTCATTTTATAATTGTTTGCATCAGTGATCTTTGACCGATATGAAACCAAAACACTGCAGATATCAACAAATGAAATGGTATTGCTAATAGATTTCCACAAATTTCTCACCATGTGGCCATGTCCTTGTGAAATTAAAACTGCATGTAATCGTTATCTATGGAATCTGTAAACATCATTCAGGATAATTTTTGTGATTTTTTTGTGTGTGTGTGTGTGTCCTTTCTAGCACCCTTTTATCGTGGACCTAAAGTATGCATTCCAGACTGATGGAAAATTGTACCTGGTGCTGGAGTTCTTACCAGGTGGTGAACTCTTCATGCAGCTAGAGAGAGAAGGAATCATCATGGAAGATGCTGCCAGGTTAGTACAATATTTTATTGACTAATAAGATTTTTAATATTGTGTGCCTAATGTATGATAACAATCTGTTGAAATGCGGACGTGAAGCAGAACTAATGTCACCATCTGAAACTGGAAATATGACATGACGTCCATGGCAGTGAAAACAGATGAAACCTTTCCATGAAAAAGAATAAGTCCAGCTTGTGAAAACCCACATTTACCCAAACAACACACAAGGAGGCCTGGAGACAGGATGGCACATATCAACAGAGAGACTAGTGAACATATGACACAGCTTGTGAAGAGACTACTTATCATGACATCAGGCCTCAACTTCGTTTGAAGGTACATACATTGCAGTGAAAGTCAGTGACTCATCAATCCTCATTCAGTTTTGTTTGTTTATTATTTGATGTGCAGCTTATTATACTGCACCGAATGTCAAGTGTTGTTAAGATGGGAATGTTTTTTTAATATGGAGGATGCACCTCATAGTCCAAAGTGTCATGTTGTTATAAGAATATGTTATTCTGATCATCAGTACTCTTGTTACTGTGAAAGGTGTAACAAACTACTTTTTGTTTACAATTTAGTTGATTTCTCATTCCACACTAAGTCCACACTGCCCTTTTAACGTTAATACAATCTCAGCAATAGTCTGAAAGACCATGTGTTGTCATTCATATGTTAACTAAAATTCTGAACAGTTAGGAAATGGTGTGACAGTGTCTGGTCCAGTTGTGTGTGTGTTGTGTATTCGCACGTGTGTCGGGTGTATGTTTGTGTGCGCCGCGCATGTGTGTGTGTGTGAGAGAGAGAGAAAAGCGAACAAATTTTTAATGCCATTAAGCTTTTCAGCCCATTCAGCAATGTGACACTACAAACTTTAGTGAGCGTGACGCAATGTCCACAGACTAGAGACCATGGCATGTTGTGTTTTGTGTCCAGTGTACAATCGTATGACAAAGTCATTTTTAGTCAGTATTGAAAGATTCTGTTGGCAAGGTGAGACACAGCAGCGAACAATCACCCCAGGTAAAACTGGATCAGGCCATGAAGAGTTTTGCAGTTTTTTGTCTGCAAGTGTTTGGGTGTCAGTGGTTGTGTTTTGGGGGATTTGTTTTCCTTTATTAGTTTGGATAGCTTTACACACCTCTTTACCTCTAAAAAGTTTTTTCATCCGTTTTTAAAACCCAGTATGCACAGTCACATCACTATTTGGGGTTGCTCGAGTATTCCAATACAATATCATCCGATTCACATGCTATCACATCTGCACTATCACATCTATTGAAAGCAACCTTTCGAAACACTACATTTCTGTGTCTGTCCCTCAGGTCCCTTTTGTATCGACTACCAGTTAAGGGAGCAGTGTAACGTTTCACAACACCAGCATCGAACCTTACCACTGTACCTTTAGTTACTGATCACTGTAAATTGTCAGATTGCTGAAGAAGAACTGAGGGGTGCACAGTCCGATGTAGAAAGATTTTATTTTGGGACTGGCACATGTGACACCTCTGTTGCTGGCTTTTCGTTTTGGTCCATGCTCACCGTCAGAATGTGTTGTGTGTCTCTGTCAGTCGTATCAAATTGTTTGGGTCATTGTCATAAAAGGACTGTCCCTTCAAAACACAGTCAAAAGCCAGCCCTTTGACATTTGCCCGCCTTTCTTTTGTGCCTGGCTCTTTCCTGGTCCCGGGTGATCTGACTGGGCGGTTTCTTCTTGAAGTATTGCAACGCTAGCTGTGGTTCAAGACAGGGTCAGCCATTATTGTTGAATTTCAGGTCTCCACGGCTTCAGTTGCAAGATGACCACTGTGCTGTCACCTCACCCACTACTTTCCAACTCGTTGATGCATTGTCGGTTAGCAGGGGAGACAGGGTTTTCTCTACGTTAATGGAAGACCAGTAACTGGCATTTTGAGACAAAACAATATTTTTTTACAGCTCTCTGAAATGTTCCCCGCTTCAAGTCGCCCAGAGTGAGATAGAGATTTGTTATCTTTTTGGTTATAACACCATATTGTTTCTTGGGGTTTTTTTCCCACCGACGAAAGGGTTTCAGAAAGTTGTCCGACCGATCGACAAGACAGACCCACAGCGTTTGCTAAAATGCCCCATGTTTGGATAAGTGAACCAATTGAGAATAAGGTTCTGTTGCTCCTCTGTCATCATTCAGCTTATTGTATTTGGCTGATTACAAAACTTTCGCTCGCGACGGGTTCACAACTTGCAAAGATACCAGATTTCATCGATCGTCTTCAATCATTAACAAAATGAGAAAACTCACAAAGAATTTAAAAAGATTTTTGCTGCAGAGATCGATAAAGGAGTGAAAAATAAGTGGAACTGGCCTGGCAAGATGAGATCGTGAAAAACAGAAGTGAAGAACAAAAAAAAAAAAAACTTTACGGGCAGGCCACACCATTCACAAAATGACGCCGCGGAAAGCCAAGTGAGATTTTTGTCAGTTTGTATGGGTGCAACTCTTCAGTCTAGGCACAGAAATCTGTTTCAGATTTACAATAAAACAGAGCACCCGTTTTCTGGTAGGAAAAAAAAAGAAGAAAAGCCGATGGGCTGTTAATATCGTTTACTGACTGATCTGTCTAAATAAAACGGAATGCTCTTTCGAAAGTGTCGTTTGTAGACTGCTTGAGAGGCAATCCAGTGACTTGTCAGAGCACCAAATTGAAGTCAGAAATTTCTAAATGGTCGATTGAAGTTGTCAAAATACCGATAAGAAGGCGATCCCTACATGGCACGCATTGATATCACTGTGAAAAGCGCACACATGGCACACGTGCAGTCGATCACACATGCACAGTCATGCGTGTGCACCTGCGCGCGCGCGCACACACACACACACACACACACACACAACACACAAAAAAACTTACAGATACATGTAAACACTAAATACTGGGGTGGGGGGGGGGAATCTCCATCCCTGTCAAGCCACAAGGGCGGTGGGTACATCTGCTTGACTCTGTTCATTCAGCAAAGGCTGCAAACATTTGCCACTTTTGAAACAAAGTAACATTGTTGCGATTGAAACAGAAACTTTGAAGCAATTGATGTCAGTGCTTTTTCTGACAACACCCAACAGTTCATGGCAAGAGTCAGTTTATTTAAATTTGAGACCTATAGCCAGATTACCAAAGTTACACTGCACACACAGGCACAGAGCTGAATTGAATGCGCGCACACGCGCACACACACAAACACTCTCTCTCTCTCTCTCTCTCCCTCTCTCTGAAAAAAAATGCATGAATGCACTCAAATACACATACTCTTGTTTTTTTTTTTTATCTCTCTCTCCTTCACCTTGCCCCATGTGCACACATTTGAGTGCTCATACAGACACACAGAACTTAATAATACGTGCATGCACGCGCACATAAAACACACACACTCTCTCCCCTCGCACACTCACTTGGAGATTGAAAAAAATACACACACACACACAAAAGAGAATTGTACTTAATGCAATGCACATATATGCATATATACAAACTTGCACTTTATCCCCCACCTTCCCCCTCTCTCTGTGTCTCTTTGTCTGTCCGTCCTCCTCCCCTTTTTGTCTCTCCCTCTCCTCTCTCTCTTTTTTAAAATATACACACAGGTTGCATTGAAAAAAACACACGAGCGTGCGCACGCAGAAAAGGGGGATTTTGTGGAATTTGAAAGCAATGCATACACATGCACAAATACAACTTGCATTCTTTCCTCCCACCATCTCCCCCTCTTTGATTCTGTCTGTCTGTCTCCCTCTCTCTCTTGTTTACACACAGTTGAATTGAAACCACACATACACACGTGTGTGCACACACATGCTTGCTTGCTGTCTCTCTCTCTCTTTCTTTCTCCATCACACACAGAGTTTGGTTGAACACACACACAAACACAGTCCAGGCTGGGGGACTCTCTCGCAGTCCAGGCTGGGGGACTGCTCGCTGCTGTCTCTCTCTCTCTCTCTTTCTCCATCACACACAGAGTTTGGTTGAACACCACACACACAGTCCAGGCTGGGACTCTCAGTGATCAGGCTTTACTTTCATAATTGCTGAGGTACCCCTGCTCTATCTCTTGAGTCTCCTACATTGGTGAGGGAAGGAGGAGGGAGGGGGATATAAACCACTGTCAAGGACTGTGGCAACTTTGGCATTGAGCCAAGACACCTACCACAATTCTGAGAATCCTTGACTGCTGAAAGTGATATCACCAGTCACATACCCACCCCATCCTCCCTCCACCATTCCACTTCCCCCTTTCTTTCTTCAGCCAACACACATGCCTGTCAATGGAACAGAGACTACAGCTGAAGAGACCAGATGGTCAGTTATATTGGTACAGTGCAAAAGTTATATTGGTACAGTGCACACACACACACACACACACACACACACACACACAACACACACACACACACACACACGAGACAAAATTTTGAAAATCATGCCCCCAGGCTTACTTTTACTGGTTTGAAAGCAAAAACACTTCAGTTTAGGAAGAATTTGACTAATTTTTTGTCTTTCGTAGGTTGGATTACCTCACAGCATAGGTGGCTCGCAAGTCAGATTTCATGGTTTGAAATAGAGAAAAACCTTCAGCTTCAGGGGTCTTCGCCCCCAACCCCCCCACTGGGGCCTTCTGCAGCCCCCAGACCCCCACCTTTCAGACTTAATCACAATTTCCAAACCTCATGCCTGTTTATGTGCATATTTCATCTTCTGCGTGCATATACACATGAAAGGGGGTCAGGCACATGAGATCGGAAAAAATCTCACCTTTTACCAACCAGGCACAATAAATGAGATTCGAACCCAGAACCGTCAGATTGAAAGTCCAGTGTTTTGACTACTTTGAGTAATTCTAACAGATCATTGGCCAATCCATTGAACTTTGGACATTTGGTCAGCCAAGATATAATTAGGACATGAAACACATATTTAACTAATAGAATCATTTGTACTCGTTCTTCACAAATACTTTTTAAGTTAAAATCTGTTTTAATCTGCAATAAACTGTGAACAGTTTGAAATGTGAATATATTTGTATGGTTTTGGAGATAAGGATCTCCATACAACAGGGTTTGTAAGTGGGTGTAGCTCAGAGATAAAGTTAAGAGTGTGTTTGCCAGAGCCACATGAAAGTATTGGCAAAATAATGAATAATGTTTTGCAGTTTCGCTTGCAATGCCACAAGCACAAAGTGGGTCATTTATTAAATGTCTGTTGAACTGAAATCACTGATCCCTAGACGAAGTCGAAGTGAATGATTTGTTCCTTCCGTTTACCAAAGTAATAACAGCTAGGCACTACAGCATCATCAGTACACAGGTAATGCTAAAGCTGGCTTAAGTAATTCCTGGTTTCAACACAAATCAGGTAGAGAATTCCAGAGATATGTAGTGGATGGTTTGAATGATTTCTGAGTTCAGTGTGAAATTTTGGCATGGTGGTTCCAATGACCTGTGTCTACAGTAAGGGTGAAACAAGACCAGAAAACAAGATCGTTTAGGTAATTAAGGCATAGACCATTAATAGTCTTGAATAAATCCATAAGTTTGTGTCTATTCCTTTTTTCCTTAAGTGTACAGTAACCTGATTCTTCGTATATATTTTGGTGACTTGTCCCACAAACACCTCCAATTATGGTTCTTAATGCTTCAAGCTGTAAATTTTCCAGTCTTATTGTGCATCAGTGCCATTATCCTAAACAATTTTGGCACAGTCAAAATATGGTAGTATGAATGATTTGTACATAATTCCTAGTGCTCTCCTGTTTAACTTGTACTTATATGTCTTAAGATAAGAAAGCAACATAGTTACAGCATTGATTATGCTTTTGATATGTTCATCCCATTTCAAATTGTTTTGGAGTATGACGCCTAAATGTTTATGTGTATCTGTACTTTAGTAATGGTGTGCTGCCAAAAGGTAAAATTGCATAAATGTGGTGAGAAAAATTTAATAACTCTTTTTTCCCTTGTTGTTAGATTTGACTTTCCATTGTATTATTACTAAGTTGACAGAAAGTGGTCATCAAAATCTTTTAAAAAATCTCCATTTCTTTCTAGGCCCTTAACTCATCAAGCCTTGCACTTGAGAAATGCTCTGGCATCAAACAGTGACTCACTGAAATGATTTTTGCATTTCTGCATTAAACATCAGGCAAAGGAAAAACTTCTGCAGAAAATCTGGATGTGTCCACAAGTAATTGCGGGAAGAACGTATATTTTCTGCATTTTTCTGCATGAATATGGCATGGAAGCCTGCTAAGGCTATAAATACCCTAGGCTGAATGGTTTAGTGAGCTTTTCCTTCTGGACTATACTTACATTATAAAATATAAAAAGATCTTGCATATGTCTTTTCTTTAGTCTGCAATTTATCATTCAACAACACTTATTGTTTTTTGTTGGTTTTTTTTTTTTGGTTTTTTTTTTGTCTTCCACTGTGCAGTTTTTATTGTTCTGAGATTGTGCTGGCCATTGAACATCTCCACGCACAGGGCATCATTTACAGAGATCTGAAACCAGAAAATGTGCTGCTGGACAAGAAGGTAACTGCAATGCATGATTGATCAGACTATGCATAAATGTCAGTAATGAATTCAGGGTTAAAATTTTCTGTGATCAGGTCCTGTGTAAAGTTTTTATTGAAATTTTTGGTGGATAACTCACCCTGAAAGATTTTGGGATACTTGATGTACAGTTTCTTTAGACAGTTAAAATTTTATATGTGTGTTTATGACACCATATAGACATGTGGATAATCTTATGTCAGATGTCCAGTTTTAGCTTAAAGGTCACTGGCAACACATTCTTTCAGCAACTTTAAAGTAAATTGGTTATTTTCCTTGGAAGATATGGACTTGTGGAATTTCTGTTTGGGCAGGTCATGTGAAGCTAACGGACTTTGGATTATGTAAGGAAGCCATCACAGGAGGCAGAGTGACTCACACCTTCTGTGGTACCATCGAATACATGTAAGCTTTTATGGTCATGAATTAGATTACCCTTGTTTGTGCACAGGATTATCAACTCCTTGACCTGTTTTCATAAAGTAATGCTCACCTCTCTTGTAGGACCTTACAGCATAAATGTAAGGGCACAGGCACATTTATTTATTTTTTTATTTATTGCCCCATGTACCGCTAGTGCTGGTTTTTGTAGAACTAGGAGTCAGGGGATGACAATATTGACAACAAAGAATAAGTTGTGTTCTATTTTTAGTGATGATCCCAATAAGAAGTCACATTTTCAGAAACTCAGTCTCAGCCTTTAACCTGCTAAACAAGATGTCCACCATTGACAGGAAGTGATGAAACAGTGAAAAACCGGAAACTAGTGAAATGAAAGTATAAAGTTATTTACTAAGAACAAATATTGCGACATTCTTCTCACCTCGAAGAAATTGACGCAGCACATAACAATAGAGAAACCTTCGATTGCTGAACAGACACTGAACTGAAAAGAAAACAGAAAAGAAATAAACTACATTCTTCGACCTTCAAGAGTATGTTACCACCATAACGATCAGGTGTTTTTGATACCAGAGTAGAACAGCAGACTTGAGGAGTAGGGACTTAGGGAGGTTCAGAAGTGAAACCTGGACTTGGAGACTGATGAATACTGTCTGCTTTTTCTCCATGCTCTCTGTTATCACTGTGAGTGTGAGATTGTCCATTTTCTCTGTTGAGTACCACGTTTTCCCTGTCTCTGCTGGAGTTCGTGTACAGGGTGCCAAATCCTGAAGAGAAACAGGTGATTCACGTCCATCTGGATAAGTTGCGAAAAACATATTTGTGCATACGTAGGGTTTGCATCCAGCAGTGGGCTTCCAGCATGGGTACGAGAAAACCCGACGAAGCGCACTGGCCCAGGACTCATCCAAGAAGGGAGTGAGAGTCCAAAAGAGGATCTTCGTTGAAAAGCAAAGAACCTCTCATGAGGGATTGTGTTTATTGCTGTTGAAAGATGGGATCTGATCGAGTGCAGAGCTTCAGGGATCACAAATTCCCTATTACAGATTGTGTTTATTGCTGTTGAGAGAAGGATCTGATCGAGTGCAGAGCTTCAGGGATCACAAATTCCCTATTACAGATTGTGTTTATTGCTGTTGAGAGAAGGGATCTGATCGAGTGCAGAGCTTCAGGGATCACAAATTCCCTATTACAATTCCATCAGCCCTTGAGAGTGAAGTGCAAGCCGCTCAGTTTTCCAGATGATCCCATTGTACCTTTCCACTTGAGAATTTCCTGTTGGATGATAAGGTGTACTTCTGCTTGTTGCAACCCCCCACTGAAGGAGATATTCCTTCAGTTTCCTGGACATGAATGAAGAGCCTGATCTGAATGAACAAAGCCTGGTGTTCCACAGAGTGCAAACAGTTGTTCTAGGCATTTAATCACGGTGATGTTTGCATGTCAGGGCATGGGAATGGAAATCGTGAATATTCATCAACCACAGTCAGAATGTATTAATTTCAGTGGACGATGACAGTGGCCCATTGAAGTCAATGATTGTGTGTTCCATTGGCTGTGTAACCTTGATCAACATGCCTTGGGTAGTCTGTAGTAGCTGGGTTTGATTTCTGCACATACTTGATCCCCAGCACACTCACGTTTTAACTTCTTCATTTTAAAAAAGGGGGAGATTCTTTAACCCATAAAAATTTTGAAAAAGGCAAGCCCAACCAGGATGCAAAACCCCTAAAGGGAAGATCTGTGAGGCGAGAAAGTGAGGGGGTGTGGATGCACAAGTTGTTTGGGCAAAAATGTTGGGGCCTTGTTTTTGGGGACAATATTTTTGAAATAGCGGGTTGGCATTTAAACCCCAGTCCCCCAAATTCTTTTTTTTTCTGATTCTTTATTTTGTACGCCTACACTTGTCAAACAAAAAGGAAAAAAGTTGATGATTGAAAAGTTTTGGGTTTGGAAAGGAGAGGGACTCCATCTCCTCTCTGTTTCAATGACAGCGTTGTTTTTTTTTTAAAGGGCAGGTTTAATGGCTTTTCCCCTCCGCAAGGTTTGTGACAAAAGGGGCAAGAGGTCTACCATTTGATAGAAAAGTACTAAAAATTGCGATTTTGGTGTCAAATATTTTCCATGTCAACTGATGAAAACTAGGCCTTTTTGGTTTGCTCTGTTTGGGCCCAAATTTCGCGCGGCTAACAGTGAAAAGGGGGCCCCCGCTCTAAACCCAACCCAAACCCTTTTCAAAAATATAAGCGCTTAATCATTTTTTTGGGCCCAAAGGCTCTCCACCCCCATTTTGCCCGGGTTTCGCTTGTTGTTTTAAAAACCTTTTTTCGGCAAACCCGCGTACCCTTTTGGGCCCTTTTTTTTGTTGAAAAGCGGCTTGTTTTTTCTTGTACCCTTTCATTCTGTGACCGATTCGCTGGGGAAACCCTCGATTCGTTGATTTTTTTTTGCCCCCAATCGACCCTGTTTTTCCCCTTTTTCTCTGTTGGGGGTCGGATTTTCGCTGGGTGCCAAAGGCGGGGTTCCATCCCCTCGTGTGCCCTACCAGGGAAGGGGGGGGATCATGATGCGGGAAATTGGGGACTCGGAAAGAGACTCTCCCAGGCCCGGAGTTTCATGATTCCCCCCAAATACGGACCGCGGCGATGCTTCTTAGCCTGATCGCGGAGGCACGTTCGTCCCAATAAAACGGTCTTTAAAGGGGGCCCGGGGGGGAAAAGGGGTTTCACGTCGCCCCCCCGGGGTTTTCCCAGCGCGGGCAGAGAAAAGGGGGTAATGAAAAGTCATCTCGGGGGCTGTGGGGACTCGCACTGGGCACGGCCCCCCCAAAAGGGGAGGCCGCCCCGGCATTCCCCCGGGTCCCCACTCGGACGGCCCTCACGTCCCCCAAATTGTTTTTTCCCCCCTCCCCCTTTTTCTCTGTCGACCCCCCTCCCCCCCCTTTTTGGGGGGGGGGGGAAAAAAATTTGGGTTTCCGGGGGGGACTCTCTTTCCCCAAACCCCGGGCCAAGCCCCCCAGTTTTCCCCACGGGAGGGATTCGGGGGCCGGGGCAACCTGCTGGCAGGTCTTCCCGCTACCCCCGGCTGGTCTCCCCGCTGGGGGGGGCCCCTTTGCGTGTCAGGGGGTTTCCCCCGGGCAGCAGCCCGTGTCTTGGGCGGACGACCCCCAAAGCCGGGCCCCTGCCCTCCCCCCGATTTGGCCAGGTTTTTCCCCTTCATGGGGGTTTCAAGGGCCCAGTGACCCTTGGGTTGGGTCACAGTATGGCTGGTCCCCCGGGGTGGTTACCCCCTTTTCTACCGTACGGGGCCCCCGCCCTAGGGTGCACCTGGGTTCCCGGGGACCCCCCAAAGGGGCCGGGCCCCTTTGCCCACTCCCCACCAGACCCGGGTGTCGGTTTGAGGAAAAAAAAAGCAGATGAGCACTCTTGCCCACATCCCAGGGGGGAACAAAATTGACCGGGCCTTTCCCTAGAACCAGCCTGAACCAAACTCGGACTTTGCGACTCAAAACGGGCCCCCCCCAATGGGGTAACGTAGGCCAAATTTCAGTCCCTCGGGCTACTTTTTTACCCTTGACCCCCCTTTTACCCCTTTGTGACTCAAACCCAGAACCAAAAGGCAACTCAGGTGGCCAGAAATGGTGCAGGTATGGTTTAAATAAGCCAGCCCGCACTGTCAGGGTGCTGTTTTCCAAATCCCCCTCCAGGCAGGGGGTCCCCTTGGGCCCCGGGGGCCTTTTTTCCCCGGGGAAATTTTTTTAAAGATTCCCCCCAAGGGGGGGGTGTGGGGCCTGGTTTCACAAGGGCCACCCCGCCCCACACGGGGGCAGAGGCCCCCCCGCACAGGAAAAGGATGTTTTTCTCACAGCGGGACCACCTTCCCCCCTTTAGCCCAACCATCCTTTAAAACGTTAGAAAAGGGGGGACAAATTGGGCCCGCGCCGCCCCCCCGGGTTTTCCCCGGCGTACCCCCTTCGACACCTTTTTCCCTTTACAGGGGCCCAAAAGCTTGGGGAAAAGTGTCCCGGTTTAAACGGACCAAGGGGGCCCTTCCCTGTCCCGCCGGGGCCCCTTTTACCGACCCCAAAGGGTTTCAAAAATTTTTGGCCCAAAAGGGTAGCATCTGGTCCCCACGGCTGCAGACACAAACTACCACCTTTAATTTTAATACTGTGCTACCGCGGCGTGTTTCCATTTTTTAGCCTCCTAAAAATTCCCGTGGGAGGGAGGGGCCTTCGGGGCCTCCCAAAGCAGCACCCCCTCTTCGGGCCCGTTCCCCCCCCCCTTTTTTTCAGCCACAGGGCGAGCAAACAGGGAGGGGGCCTCATTTTGGGCCCCCACCTCTCATGGGGTCCAAGTTCTTTAAAGCCATTGAAGGGGGGGAAAACCGGGCCCTCAAAGGGGCCCCTCCATATACCAGCCGCCCGTCAAGGCAGCGTGGGGCTGAATCCCGGGGCAAGGAATAAACCCCCTTATGTCCGTCCAAACCGACCGGCCCTGGGCCCCGCCGAAAATGGCTAAAAGGGAGCACCCCAAAGATGGGGCCCCCATTCAGCACCGCCCGTCCTTTAAAACCCCCCCAAATAGGAAACTTTTCCCGGGATCACATCAGTGGTGTGCTTTTGGGGGTCAACGACGGGATTTTTGGCGGTGCCCAGATTCGGGGGAAAATGCTGTTTTTGGGTGGAGGACCTCCCCCCTCAAGATCCCCCCCTCCTCCTTAGGGGCCCCCTCGAGGAGCAGGAGAAACGTCCTAGGGAAAAAGAGATATCGACCCACTCCTCCCGGGGGTATAACTCAACTCTCGGGGGCCCGGGCCCCGGTTTTTCGGTGGGTTTTTTTGGGGATTCCCAAAGGGCTCGGGGGTGGAGACCCGTTTTTTGGGCTGGTCCCCCCCCCAACAAATTTTCCCCAAAAATTTAAATTCAAAAGGGACCCAGGACGATTTTGGGGGAAAACCCTCCAAAAAGGTGATTTGGCCCCACCTCTATCCCATCCCGGAAAAATGTTTTTTTTTATTTCTCAACCATTCGGTTTCCCCTCGGTACCTGAGGGTTTTGGGGGAGGGACAAAGGGGGTTTCCCGTTCCCGGCCCTCCCTTTGGGGCGTCCCTTGCCCCTTTTCCCCGTTCCAAGGTGGTCGGGGAAATTGGGGTCCAAACGTCCCCTCGGAAACCTTTTTCTCTGTGTGTCCCGGACACTTTTTTATTTTCCTGGCCCGTCGCAGGGGCCCCGTGCCGGGGCATACGGCCAATTCTAGACCTTTTCTCCCCAAATGGGGGTTTTCCCCATGGACCAGCAGATATGCATCTTTCCCCCACCAGGGCCTTTTAACTTCTTAGGGATGGGGATTTTTACAAAGCGGGGCTATGATTGTCCTTGGGGGCCAGAACACTGGGGCCGTTTTGGAAATCCCCTCGGGCCCCTGGGGGCCCTCCCCCCCCCAAAATACGCGCAGACCCTTTCCCTTTTTCCCCTTGGGTTTATGGAGTCCCCGGCAAAAACCATTTCCCCCGGACCCGGGTTTTCCCCCAAAAGCGCCCCCCTTTCCCGAGGGGCCGAGGTTACCCGGGCCCAGAGCACTCGGCCAAGGGGTACCCAGATTTGTCTGGGCAGGGTTCCCCCCGAGGTGAAAATCAGAGTGGTTAATTTTACCCCCCCTTTGGCACAGGGGGGGCCCCCTTTCCCCCCTACTCTTCCGGTGGCCCCTTCACAACCCTCCTCCCCCGGGGTGGGGGGCCCACAGGACTCACTCTGTGCAGCAGGGGCTTTGGCCCCGGGGAGCGGGCCCGTGGGCCCCATCAAAGTTTGGAACCCGGAGGCAGGGTTTGCAGGGGCTCTCCGCACTTCATGGGGGGGGCCACTGGGAAGACCATTCCGCTTGTTCACGGACAAGATGACTTTTGCATGAAAGTGAACAATTGGGGGGGAGCCCCACTCGGCCAAACCCTCCATTCGGACTGAGGGTCTCCTCCCTTGGTGCCACAGCAAAGGGGATTGCACTTTCAGCGGACATGAGCAGGAAAAACCAACTTCTTGGCAGATGCTCTTAGCAGGTCCAAGAGTGTATTACGCACAGAGTGCACCCTGGACAAGGACAGCCCCTTTAGGGGTGTGGGAACAGTGGTTTCGGCCGATGGTAGACCTTGAGACTTCCCACTTCCGTCTCTTCGGTTGCCGACCAGAAGCGTGGGGAGTGGATGCTCTCTCTCTAGATTGGAGCAGTCTGATTGCCTCCGCGTTTCCTCCCTTTCCAATTCTGTCCAAGGTGATACGGAAAGACAGATTGGAACACCCGCAGCTGATCTCATTGCGCCGAAATGGCCAGTCCAGCCGGGTTTTCCCGGACCTTCAGTCCCTGAACAGTTCCCCCCCCCGGGAACTTGAAGCCAAATCTCATCTGCGAGGCGCCTCGCTGGGCACTCCCATTCCAACCCTAACTGCTCCCCCAGAAGCATGGCTGCTGTGCGGTCAAACTGTCACATCACCATTAAAGCCCTCAACCCTCGGTTGGCCTCGGTGGGCTGTGTGACCAAGGGGGTGCCCCCTCGGGACCTCCTTAATTCAAAGCAAGGGGCAGAACGGGACTTTGTATGATTTTCGCTGGAAGAAAGGGTTGGGTGGTGTACCCCCAAGGGCATTACCCCTACGAACCTTACGAGCATGCACGGGCCCAACTTTCTGGGCCCTCTGCCCCTCGGTTCATCCTGTTGCTAGTTCTGTGGAGGGTAAGGTTCCCTTCTGTCCCACAAACAGTTGGTGGTTCCGCCTTTGAAGCGGTTTGCCTGCTCAGAGGGGGCTGGGGGTCCCCCTGAAGGAAGCTAGGCCCCAAAAGGGTCCCCCTCTGGGACTTTTTTCCTGGTGCTGGATTTATTCGAAAAACCCTTTCCCCTACCATTGGGGGCTTTCCTTTGACATCCTCACCTAAAGACCATTTTCCTTCTGGGGGCGGCCACGGGGAGTGTGAATGGCTGCATGGGCTCATTTGGAATCCACAAATCGGGCCCTTCCACGAGGGTTCCACCCTTTTTCTTTTCCTCCAGATTTTGGCAAAGAAACAAGCCCTGGGGTTCCTTCCCCCCTCTCTGGGGGTAGCCCTTTGTCTGTATTTTTCCCCCCCAAAGATGAGGGATGGCCCTGTCCTTTTTGGTGTCTCAAATATTTTTGGGGATAGGTCTCCCCCATAGGCTTTTTCTCAGAGGGTTGCCATCCCCTAATGAAATTAAAAAGAAAGACATCGCGCGGGCCCACCTTTCCGCCAGGTTTCCCAAGTCTTCGAAAGGCCTACTCTCTGACACAGGGATTAGTTTTCACCCAAAACAACAAAAAGAGGCCATAGCTACTTCGGCGCTTTCCAGCACTCAGTGCAACGCGCTGTTGGGGGCGTTTCTGCCGGTTGAGAACCCCCTTCATCAACTTTACTCAAAAATTTCCGTATGCCCAGGGCTGACGGTTCCAGGGGTTTTCCCTTTTGTGCGGTAACACTGCCGTCTCAGTTACAAGGGCTCCCCAATGAACCAGTAGGCGTTGCCCTCCTCCTTTGCTTTAAATTCTGCCGTTTGAATGGAAGTATATGACACCCAAAGGAGAAGTTTGTTTATACTCCCGTTTTGGGGTTAAAAAATATTCCTGTAAACTCGAATGCCCCCCGTCCGTCCCCCCTCTCCCCCGGGTTTCATGGGGGATTTTTTTTTCTGGCCACGGAATGTTAAGGTATAGTTTTTAGAGGCTTTTTTATTTGGGGAGAGCGGTGGGCCCGTCTTTTCATGTTACCCCGGAAATTTGGCCAAGCAAGAAACCAATAGGCCTAGTTTGCTCATTTTGACTGGTAAGTATATTTAACACCAAACAGGGATATAATCAAACTCCTCCTTTGGTGCATCACACCCCAAACAATAAAAGGGTTTGTTCTCACGAGGAGTGGATGGCCTTAAACAGTTTTTCTTGAAAGAATAAACGAGTAAGAGCTTCGGCTGTCAGAGTAATGATTCAACTGCCGGTTTGAAAGGGGCCGAAATTTTTAAAAAAATTTTGTAATTGTTTTGCATATATGAAAATTTCCCAAACACTCTGTAAATACTTCAAAAAGTTGGGGGGGGCAGTTCCTGAGGGGTTTTTAGTCTTTCTGGATCTGGCTGATGGTGCCACCCAAACAAGTGCCAAAATGTTGATGGAAGACGAAGAAAAGATGGACTTTCCCTCTTTCAGTCTGATTTTCGCCTTGAACAATTTCAAAGGAACTTTGAAATTTCTGTCTGCTCCTCTTGAGTATGACCAAAATTGTAATGTTATAAATAAAAGGGAATGTACCTGTTCCCCTTCCCTCTTCCCGATTTTCCCATTCCCCTCTGAAATTGCTACACTATTTGTCACCCCAAGGGTTTTTACGAACGGGGTGAGCTTGCCATTGGCTTCAAAAGCACTGTCCTTTTGTCTGTTCTTTGATTTTAATTTGTTTAAACCTTTTTGATCAAAAGGGAGAAAAAACCTGTATTGAGCCGGGATTTATAAAACATCAATCGGGAAGTGGATACACATCCAACTCCATGAACAGGTTGAGGTGGGGAATAATTTTCACACATTCTTTTCTTGTGGCAACGAGTTTGGAACAGACCCCGGCTCACTAGGGAAGTACTTGGCTCTATAATGCCTTCTCCAGGAGTTTTTATTAGATGAAATAAAAGACAGCCATCTTTGCTGAAACGTCGGATTTTGATGCAGCAGGGTTTCGTTTGGGTTTTTTTGTTGAAGAGTGATGGTTCTTTAATTGATGATGTGAGGGGGCACATTTAGCATCTTTTATCTTAATCTTCAGATTAATTTAGATTTTTTGGGGTGGGGGCAAGATTGCAGTTAAAAGGGACTGAAGAAAACCCCCCAGTGCTAGTTCTCCTTCCCGGGGGCTGGGGTACAGGGGGGGTTGATCATGCTTGCTGTGGTCTTATTTCCCCCCGAATTGGGGGGGTCAAGTGGTCTTCCCCCTTTACCCGGCCCCCAAGTTGGGGGCCCATGGTGGTGGGAAGGGGGGATGAAGGGTAAAACTCAAAAAAAATGGTTCCCCTCAAAATTTTCCCCCAAAGTAGCGAAGGGGGGATACTAGGACCAAGAGCACTCCGACCCAATTGGAAATTGAGAGTCCTCTGGATTTTGGGCCCTCATGGTTGTGGTGGGGGTCTGAGCTGACAAGCCCCCTTTTAGCTCTCAGCCCCTTCGAATTACAAGAAAGGCGCGGTTTGGGCGGGCTTTGAAAAATATAAAGCGGTGAGAATAATCATTTTCTGTGTGGTTTTATCCACGGGATCGCGAGGCCCTAGTATCCTGAGGGGGGATGGGTTGGGGTCTGTGGGTGCGCAGTGATGGAGGGCCAAATTCGCACCCGAAGGGTTTGACCAGTGTGGCAGGGGGTGGTGG